>NC_133661.1:131917368-132067368 GCF_037893015.1 Macrotis lagotis | reverse complement strand
ATGGTACTTGCATTCATGTGTCATATTATTTTGTATTATAGTTATTGATGTATGCTCCATATCCATCTATGTGATTGTAATTTCCATGTCTTATCTAATCTTTTTATCTGCCTCCAGCCCCATGCCACTAAATCTTCCTCTTCCCCTTTTTTAAATAAACAAACAGTATGTAAATGGTTACATAATTACTAGAAATTTTTCTGTGATTCACATTCCAATCATCACTGAATCTTTTGTCCTTTTTTATGCTGGTGATCTCTGGTCAGCCCTCAAAGGACACAAAAATCAGTGAGTGAAAATATTTTAAACACTGCACCATTTCAAGGTAGCCCTCATTTCAGACACTGAAAACAAAAAATCTTAGCTGATATCTAAAAAATAAGCATAATTGAGTGGTTAACTATAAGGTGCTTGGGAATTGAATTCTTTTTGAGAGTTTTTAGAAATGAAGGGCTGGTTCTCCTCCTTGCAAGATTAACTTCACTATTTGTGTCGTTAGCTCCATCCTTAACTATTATTTCCGTACTTTACTCTATTGTTCATTCTCCTCTCATAAAACCATCATAGGTCAGCCCAACGCTTGAATATGCCTTCATTCTACCTTGCCATCACCTCATGTTTATCATCACCTCTCCTCTCTGTTGATATCTACACTGCTCCATTTTTATCAATCATATAGGAGAAATCTATCTTAATTTCAATTCACTTTTCTCCCATCCCAATTCTCTTGAACTCTTCTCTTCCCCACTCCCTATCTATACCATATCCTACTCTAACTCTGCTCACACCTTCCATTTTGCCCTAAGAAATTCCCATTCTTTAGTGAGCAAATTTCCTTTCATCCTGGGAGTCCTTCCTTCACATTCCTATCTATTATTTTCTGAGACTTCCCCCCCACCCCCAATACATCCACACATACTGGCTGTGTGACCTTGGGCAAATCCTTTAACTTTTTACTGCTCATTAAGATCTGAAGTTGTCAAAAGGGTGTTGACTAGCATTGGAAGAGGGAATTTCCTTTCCCCATATTTCTTTATACCTATAAAATTGTAGGTTCAGTTTCTATATTTGTGTAAAAAAAATCAGATAATTGGGCAGCTAGGTGGTGTAGTGGATAGGAGTCAGGAGGACCTGAGTTCAATTCAGCCACAGAAACTTAATAATTACCTAGTTGTGTGACCTTGGACAAGTCACTTTATCCATTGCCTTGCAAAAATTAAAACCAAGAATAAACCCTAAAAAAATGACAATGTCTGGCTAAAAAAATCTTTCACTGGCTCCCTATTGTTCACTTTAAAAATTCTAATTATAGCATTCAAGACTCTCCACAAATCTATGTCCAACCCACACTTCCTCTATTCATGTACTCTAGATTTCAGACTAACTGAAGGACCAGGGACATAACTAGCCACTGACCATTCCCCAGTTTTACCTTGCCCTCTTCTGCCTCCCTGAATTTGCTTAGATTATCCCTTATAACTGGCACAAATTTTCCCTTTATTTCTGTATGTTGTAATTTTCTTCCTTAAATGTCCTGGCCATTTGCTACCTCCTAAAGGAAGCTTTCATTGAACTTCCCAGCTTAACATTTTCCCCTCATTTTTCTCTTCAACTTTTTCCAGGAAACTTTAATTTCCTCATTGTTCTTGTCACATTTTTTGCTTACATGTTTGTTGCATCTTTCCATTACATCATAAGATCCTTGAAGGCTGGAACTGAGTCTTTTTCTCTATGTTTCTCTAATGTCTAGCATAGTGTCTTACCTGTTGTAGGTGATTAATAAAATTTTTGTTGGATGGACTTGTTGGAAGACTGATGTTAGAAAAGACCCAAGTTTGGAGGTCACTCTCATGCTTATGGGGAGGGAGTTCAATCTCTCAAGAAGGTGAGGAAGAATTCCTCTCCTACTCTACATAAATGGATGCATGTAGTAGAACCCCTAGATTAAGGAGGAAATTCACAGATCAACTTAATGACAAAGGACAAACAAATTCTGAGATATTTTGTGGCATCAATTTGAGTAAATGAACCCAAAGAGATCCCATTATTTTGGATTAGACTCAGTCATTCTTTTCTCATTGTCAAATTCAAAAGACTTGGTGATGTGATGTGAGCTTTGGGAAGTAGTTTTTACAGTCTGATGCTGAACACAGCATTTCTGAACCAAATTTGCTGAACAGGCCTGTGTGTGCTCTGGGGATCCCCCTGAGTTATAGCAAGCCCTGGAAGAATGCCATTAAAAGCTAACTTGGTTGATCTGATCTCTAGGGACAGATAGCCTGGAGACTGAACATCTGAATGGGTGTTCTTTACTTCACTGAATGAACTTCTCTAGGGACTTTCTAACTTTGGCTCTCACTTACCAATTCACTTTAGCTCTTGGCAGAGCTCTAATTAGGAATTCTTGAGCCTGGGGCAAATTCACTTGATTAGGTTGGGTTGTGGTGAAATGGATTGTTCCAACATCAATGATTCAGAGGACACTATAACCCTAGTTATAGTCAGGTAAAAAGTGAGCAATTACCTAAAAAGTTCTGACTGATCTTTTGAGGATTTGGAGAGAGAAATGCTAAGATGATGGGACCCTGAGAAGGGTGGGCAAGGGGGGTGATCACAATGTGATTCTGTGGGGGACCAAAAGGTGAGTTGTGGAGGGAAATGGTTTGTTGCTTGTCTTTGTCGATAATCTCTCCTGACCCTTCCTACCAACATTCCCCCTTTTCAGTGCTTTGAGGAAAAGCCTTGGTTCCTTTAAGCTAGTTATGTGCCTTAAGAAATTTTTTTCAGTCCTAGGAAAATCAATGTCAATGAAGAAATTTTCTGAATCTTTGGGGCTTTGGGACCTCATTTAGAAAAAGTACAAATAACCATCTTTCCATTATAGTATCCTATGTTCCAAAATTATATATTTACATACTTTGCCTCTACCCTTAAAATGTAAACTTTTTGGAAGTAGGTATTGTTTTGATTTTGTCTTTTTTATTTTCTAATGTCTGCCAGGAAGTAGTTACTTAATAAATATTCATAAATTGATTATCTCCAGATCAAGAGGCAGTTAGGGCATAGATGTTGGAGATAAGAAATTTTCATCTTGTATCACAAAAGTTTATCTAGACAGATATGCCTTCTAAAGACTTTAAAGACAATGTATGCAGACTCCACCAAACCTACTTGTAGAAGGCAAGTGTATTTTTTTCTTTAACTTTCATATGCAGGGCTTGAAAGAGGTCTATGTTAAAGTTTTCTTTTTCATTCATTTCCTAATAGCACCCAAATACAGAAGCAGTTCCCTTTTTTTAGAGGGGTATAGACCTGTTAGCTCTATAGCTTTTGCTCTGTTGGGCCCCATCAGAATCACACGAGAAGAAAAGGTAAAGACTGTATAACCTACTAAAATCAGCTGCATTCTTTTTATTATAAAGTTCCTGGAGGGCACCAGAGTTGCTTCCAAATTTTTGATGTCTTCCTCTTCTAAGCCTAGGTTGATCCTAAGGGGAAAAAAACGGTAGTGACCTCACTTCCATATGAATTGTTCCTTTATAGCTATTATAACCATTGATAATAAAGCATTTGTCTGAAAAATCATTATACCTCTCTACAATCTAGCTATATGTGCTTAGGTACACACATATATATCCATCTGTACATATGTACAAACAAAGAAGAATATATCTGGGACAGGCAACTAGAGACCTAAATTCTAGTCTCTTTGGCTGAATAATCTAGGATACAAACTTCACAACCTTCCCTTTGTTTTCTTTTCCTCTTTTACTTATTTATTTATTGATTGATGACAAAAGGTTTAATTTTTTTGTTACAATTTAAGTTCTGAACTGACTCTTATCTCCCCACCCCACACTAGAGAAGGCCATCCCTTGAGATAGACATACATACTTATATGCAAAATCATACTGTTCATATTTCTATTTATCAATGCTTTCTCTGGAGATGGATAGCACCTTCCTTCATAGGTCCTTTATAGTGGATTGGAATATTTATTACTCAGAATGACTTGGTCATTCACAATTATTCTTCAAATAATATTCTTTTGGTTCTGATCATTTTACCCCTCATTATTTCATGCAAGTCTTTCCATGTTTTTCTAAAATCAACCTGCTCATCAGTTCTTATAGCACAGTAGTATTCCACCTTTCCTCATATTTAAGAGAGTTGTTCTGATGATTAAGTGGGATGAAAGTGCTTTGAAAAAGTGGATGAACAATTTGAATGTGCCAAAAGGAATATTAAAATTTAAGGCAATTTGTTCAGACCCTTGAGAATATAAGGAAAACTTGCAACTTGGGGGCCATCAAATTTCTTTTTGGAATATTTCTCAGAGAAGTTGATTATCAACACTGTTGTCTCTGCAAAGAACAGTTGGAGGAGAGGCATTGGATTCAATAAATCCACAAATCTTTGAAGTTTAGAGCTGATAAGGACATTAGAGATTACCTAGTCTAGAGGTGTCAAACTCAAATAGACATCCTACTGACTGCATATTGATTTAGAAAAACCACAAACTAACATTACCTAAGTTGCAACATATTTTTAAATTTATTTTGTTAACTATTTCTCAATTAAATGTTTGAGCTATATGCAAGAGGTTTGCTTGACCCTTCTGATTTTGTCCATTGTCCTCAGTTTAAAGGTAAGGAAATTGAGACAGAGAGGAAAGTGATTTGCCTTAATCACTTGGCTAAAAAAAATGATCTATTAGATTTTACCATCCATTATGTCGAAGGACTTTTTTAAGGACTTTTTTACATGGCACAGGTTGATCTCAGGTATTCTACCAATCCTATAGTGACTCCAAACCATCCTTTTTTTCAATTAATCTCTAAGATTCATTTTGGAAATGAATAAGGAAATAAATAGTGAATAACAGTATTGAACTTGGAGTGTGGAATACCTCAGATTCTTAGCAATGGGCTCTTAGGCAAATTACTTAACCTTTTCCTACTTTGTCAAAGGGAAATACTGAATTTTTATTCTATAAAAATAGAAATAATAATAGTACCCACATCTGAGTGATTGTGATCAAAAGAGATAATGTACAAATATAAGAAGGAGTAGATTAATACTAGCTATTATAATTAAACTTTATTTTGGTCTTTAGGGATATCTTTCCTTGCCTTCTCTTGGAAAGGATGCTACAACTAGGAAGATCAGAAAAGATCTTGTATGGAAAATATTAACTGAGTTGTGTTTGGAAAGAAACTAGGGACTCAGTGATGAAGCGATGAGAAATCTAGATCCGTGCAAAGGCATGGAGGTGATAGATAACATTGTGGAGGATGGAGAATAGGCAGAATGTGCTAGAGTTTGCCCATACTAGCTTCCAAGAATTGATTATTAAATTTTCAGTGTATCTGCTCTTTGGAAATGGGTAAATACTCCAGTCAGTGCCTAGCTTATTGTTTTCTTTATCATCTAGACTTAAAGTGATGGAGAAGATAAAAATAATGCAGAATAAACAAGAGTTTTAACATTCAAATTTGAGAGCTGGTTATTAAACATTTACTAGCATACTCCAAAGAACAGAAAAGTTTGAATTGGAGGGTGTATAAAAGGGAATGATATGAAATAAGACCGGAAAAGCCACGCTGGGCACTTTTTATTTTATTTTAGAGGAAATAGGAAAATTCTGAAGATTCTTTTTAGTAGGGTAATGACACAATCAGATCTTTGTTTTAATGATATCAACTTGGTAGCTACATGGAGGATGGATTGGAGAAGGGAGCCTGGAAAGAGGGAGATAACAAGGTGACTATTTCAATAATTGGTAAGCAATAGTTCTCTCATGTCTAGGTTCCTTTGAGCACCAGAAGTAGCAAGAATTAGATTACTTTTTGGTCTTAGGTTGGAGGAATGTTACCTTCTCATCCTGATAAGATAATTCTGGGAGTTTTTTTTGCAGTGCAACTGTTTTTTTTTTTTAAAGAGGTAATTAGGGGCAGCTAGGTGGCTCAGTGGATAGAGCACTGGCCCTGGAGTCAGGAGTACCTGAGTTCAAATCCGACCTCAGACACTTAATAATTATCTGGCTGTGTGGCCTTGGGCAAGCCACTTAATCCCATTTGCCTTGCAAAAAAAAGAGGTGATTAGAATGATGTAATCAATATAACGTCATCCACATTGATGAACTTCACCATTTATACAGAATCACTCTTCCATTTGAACTCAGTACTGAACATCTTCTAAAACATTAGCAAATATCTTTATCAATATTGCATCTTCCTGTTTTATGTCTTGGTTCATATGGACAGAGTCACTGAAAAAATTATCGCTTGTTGCATCTTTCAAGGAGTCTTTTATGATTTGGAACATGTAAGGAAGTAAAAAGGCATTTATTAAACATTTTATAAATGTCTCATTTGATCCTCAGAGCAGCTCAGATATGCATGAATGGGAGAAATTTTACTGGAGGAGGACATTTAAAGCAGTATTTTCTCTATTGAATCATGTTTGTTTATAGTCAATAAGCATTAAGTACAGTGGGATATCATATATTCTTTATATCTTATAATCAATTGTGTGATGATAAAGGTCTGGTCTATTGTAGAATTTCACTTGAATGATTCACGTGAATGATTGCTTCTTTCCTCCTAATAGCTCCATCAAAGATGCTCATGATCTGTAGGGGAATTATTTTCAAAAATTTTTTTTTTATAGATTGGAGAGTAGGCATATAGGTCAGTAATAACTGATTTTTTCAGTTGTTTTATTTGAATAACAGTCAGGTTGGAGATTTTTTGCTACACTTCTATTATTTTTTCACACCTTCAAAATTGTGTCATCACTAGCACAGATTTCTAGATTTCTTCCACATAAATTTGGTCAATTCCAGTTCTTTTCTTATTTTGTGTGTGTGTGTGTGTGTGTGTGTGTGTGTGTGTGTGTGTGTGTGAGTGATTTCAATTTCCTCTATAACCACATCCAGGACTATGATATTAGACTCCAAATATGGTGGCTCCACTATCATTGATGGAGAAAAAGGTTTATTATAGAAATATTATAGAAATATTGACAGATCTTTTCCATTTCTTGTCTGTTTGTTATGTTCCTTTCAATTTCATGCTTGAATGATCTCAGGATAATCTGCCTTAATTGGATATATTTCCAAGGCTTTAAAATTGTTTTTCCTACCCCTGCTTCTTATTGTTTTATGAGGCAACACTGCTCATAATGTTTCACCACCCTCCTTCATAAGATTTAGCAAACAAGTTTATATTCTAAACTTTTATTGCCTTGGTCTGTAATATCTTTCTACTTAGAAAAATGATCAAGTGTTTTCTGGAAAAAGTACTTTCTAGACTCTTTTGCTTCTGTAGCAACTGATTTAAATCAGTAAAACTTAGGAAAATGTGATAGTCTAAGAGCCTGTGTTTATGTTTGTTCTTGTATCTCTTTCCCATTTTCAATAACCCTAAGTTGTTTAAATAAAGATTACTATTGCCACAATTAGACATATTTCTCATTTTTATTTACTTCTGATATTATTGATAGTGATTAATACTTTAATGAGTATAAACAGTCTTACTCTACAGTTTTCTGATTCAGAAATCACTCCTATCAATATCCTGTAATAGCTTATTGTTTAAGATATAGTGAATTTCATTTTTTGTGATTTTATTCAGTCCTAGTTACACCTAGCACGTCGACTCCCTTGAAAAAAGGTACAAGTCTTTTGTGCATTCTATATGCCTTTGAAATTTTTATATCTGAATCATAGATGTTATTTTCCACTATGTATTTCACTGTCCTCTATGATTGCCTTTGCATTGAAGTTATTTCTTTTCATCTATCTATCTATCTATCTATCTATCTATCTATCTATCTATCTATCTATCATGGATTCCCTTCTAGGGAAACATAAAGGTATTTGTATAATTTTTCTTCATCCTCTACAACAGGTTTTTTTTAAAAAAATGAAATATAAGATGAACAAGTATCCCATGAGATGATGTTTTGCATTATCTTTGGACACATGATAAATTCAACTGCAATTACTCCTTAAGTTCTCCAAGAAAATCCAGAAAGCCATCCTTCAGTTGGATTGTAAAAGCAACTGTCCTATTAAACCATCATTAGAATTATGTTTTTAATGTTCTATTTGTAAAATGCCATGTTTTGTAAGAATGAAATTAGAGAATCTTAGAAATATTTTCTCCTTAGTTGGCTATAACAGAGTGATGACTCCACAAGAGGATGTTGTTGAGAAGCTGAATACAAACTCCTTGTGGGCAGTGCTATTTTTAATTTGTCTTGGAGACTTCAATGCAGCCTAGCCCCTTGCACAGTGTTTACTGAGTGTTTGCCAGATAGAATCAAAATGAATGAATCTGGTAATTTCAACTAGTTTTATTTGTAAGTGGGCTCTGACCATATTAGTCATATCAAATGAGATAATATTTGTAAAGAGCTTAAGCATATAGCAGTCACTATATGGATGCTTGTTCCCCTTATTCCCTAGAATCTTCCTTTCAATTATTTCCTATTAGTCCTATAACTTCCTCATTGAGAGGGTCAATTACTGAAGCATAATAAACTAAAAAGCATACAATGGATTGAAAAAAATAGTAGGATTTAGTGTTTGAGGGAATCCAGCTTCTAATCTCATCTTTTCTTTTTTTTACTTCTGTATTGCTTTGAGCAAAAAACTTCACTGTATCTCTGTTTCCTTGCTATAAAATTCAATGATTTATTGAACCTATTCATATCTGGTTTCTGTTCTGTTACTTTCTTCATATCTGTTACTTTAAATCCTTAATCTTTTCAAGGAGGTATATTTTGGCATAAGAAGCTTCAGGGAGGGACTGAAAATGGAGCTGACCTAATGTACCTTTGACTAGAAGTTTGAGTGCCCTTGTTTAAACACTCAAGTCATATGGGAGTGAGACCATAGGATCAGGTAAGAAAAAGGAACTAGGGCCTGGAGTGCCCAATTAGATTATGCCAGCCAGTCTAATCTGAAACATGAAATTTAGGTAACGTTAGAATAGAAACATGCAAACTCCTCTGTTTATATCTGATTTGTATGGTGTTTGGGTTTTCTTTTTAGTTGCTTAGTACAAGTTCCCCTGATAAAATTCTGACTTTTAATTGAACTAAAAGAGATAAAAATTTTTTTTCATGATTTGGTCATCATTGGATGGGAGAAAGGACAGATTATGAACCAACATCACAGATAAATTGAGATATTTATAAGATGTTTTGCAAACATTTAAGTATATACAAATGCTGTTAATAAAATTGTTACTACTACTACTATTACTACTACTACTACTACTACTACTACTACTACTACTACTACTACTAAATCTATGACTACACCTAGGAGATTAGGTGAGTTGAGCTATATAGTGATTGAGAATCCAAGACAACACCTAAAACGAGGGTAACAAGTTGTCTGTCCCAAGAGGTGTTTAAGAAGAGAATAGCTGACCATTTTTCTGGAATAGTATGTATAGGATTCATAATTTAAGTTATAATAATAGTTCACTTGCATATAATACTATGAAGCTTACAAAACACTTTTCTCACAGCTATGCTGTGGGATGGATAGTATAGGTATTTTTAATTCCCTTTTACTAATTAGGAAACTGAGAGACAAAATGATCAAAAAGTTAAGTATTGAAGTCAGAATTTTAACCAAGTGATTATTCTTTTACTATACATTACCTTTAGCCTATTAGGATTGTATTGAATAACCCTTATGATCCCTTCTAATTCTGAGACTCTATGACCTGTTGAGAGTTGAGGCTAGCAATGGATGAAGGAGCTTCTACTTGCTGTCATTTTATTTAGCATATGATGTCCAGTTCTCTTGAAAAGGCACTCTATATATGACCTTGACAAAGCAGATTATTGAGGGGAGAGGAGTCAAAAATGTCATGGGAATTGGCTCTGCTATAGATATTTCTGTCATTATGAACAAGATTCTGATCTGTCAAAAGAAACTTAAAGGAATAAAAGGCAAAAATCTAATTCCACTGAAGATTGTTTTCTAATCTAATGTTTCTCATGATTTGGAAATGTTCACCAATAATTCATTTAGATTTTTCCTTGTTTCATATCAGTTCTTTATTCTTATTTAAAATATTCCTTTCTCCCAAACTCCCACCTCCTGGGATTGGAATAACACCTCTATCACTCAAGATCCTGTGAAATTAGAATTGGTGTTGGGGTTAATTGTGTGCGGAAGCCCAAACTGTCCAGGGGTCTACCCAGGTCACTGAGATAATGGCTATCTGTGATTCTCTGGATTCTTGCCAGATGGGACCATGTGCTCTGGCTGTGTGCAGGGCAGCCCTGACTCTTATCATGCTTGAGGGAGAACAAGGTCAGACTGAATGAAAGTCAGGGAGGAATGACCAATGGATTATGAGCCCAAAGACTGGCTTGGCATGGTATTTTAGCTTTTGACTTTCAAAGCAGAAGCAGTAGATATGAAATAACCAAAAGGTTTTTGGAAGTGTCCTGAGATACACGTGGGTTTTTATTTTCTTGTTGCTTTTTTAGTGTCAACAACATCAACTTGACAAGATGCTTATTCGATGAAACCATGAAAGGTCAGAGGATATAAACACAGCTACCTAAAGACAAGCTTTTTCACACCAGATTTAGAAAATGACTATCATCAGAAAATGAAATCTAGGTGTACCTACATACCTGGAGACATTGGTGAGGGATTGTTTCTAGGATCTGTTGACAAAGCAGCTGATAGAAAAGTAACCACAAGGGAAAGCTAGCTAACCTGCTTTTCTGACTGGAAATCATAATGAGCACATTTTCCTCATCACCAGTTATCCTTCTCACTGGGCTTTAGCCTCCTTTCTCCTCTGAGGACATATGGTTCCAATAAATGGCATTGTCCATCCAGAAGGAACTGGAATAATCCTCTATCTCTTGGATTTTACAGCCAAGAGCATCTAACATGCTAAATTTTGGTGACAGACATGGGTAGCAAGTCACTTTATTATTTTGGTCTAGATTTGTGACTTCATCACACAAGTGATCATGAGTAAAAAAGTAGGATTTGAATCCAGATTTTCCTGATTCCATGGCTGGCCCTCCATCTAACGTCTCCTACCTCCTCCAAATCACATAATTAGAAAATGCTTCCCAGTTCCTATTTCAGGGTATAGAAAAAAATGGATGGATGACATTCAGTGCTTAGATTTTGTTTTAAACTATTAAGGAGCAAAGTAATTGACTTAATTGACAATTAAATCCACATTTCCTTTGTTTAGGGATAGATATAAAAGTGTATGCCTTATTCAGACCCTTTGCTTTCTCATTCCCTTCTGACCCTGGTTAAAAGTACCAGTGGGACACCAAAGTGACAGAATGGAAAGACTCAAAGAATTAAGTTTGCATTTGTTAACATTTCTGATAAAAATATTATAGAGAAGGAAGTGGAAACTAATGACTCAAGCTTTTGGTTACTGAAGAATTTCTCTAGAAATGAAATTTATTATTCTACTACGAAGGTGAAATTGTACAAAGAAAAAGTCAGAAAAAGGGAAGAAAGACATTCAATTACTGGGTCTAGACCACTGAACAAAAGGAAGGCACCCCTTTTCTTTTGCAATGAAAAAATGTCTAATATTTTTATGACTTTATCTTAATTATTTTTAATTATTTATCTTAATTATTTTAATAATTGTGCTTTGAGGCCATAATAGACAATGGAGAGATGAATTAAACCTAGATTTTTCTAGACAATATATACTCTCAGAAAAACATCTTTTTTATTTTATTATTTTTTTTTTTAGTTTTTGCAAGGCAGTGGGGCTAAGTGGCTTAGTCAAGACCACACAGCTAGGTAATTATTAAGTGTCTCAGGTCAGATTTGAACTCAGGTACTCCTGACTCCAGGGCTGGTGCTCTATCTACTGCACCACCTAGTTGCCCCTCAGAAAAACATCTAATGTGAGTGAAATTCCTTCTTGGATGTCAAATTGGGCAACGACTTCTGGAAAGTATTGGTAGAAGGAAGGAATAAATTCCTCTTTAACTATATAGTGGATCTATTGTCTTTGAATTGTCTATAATCTGGCTTTTGTTCATTAATTCATGAGGTGACTGAGACTAGGTCAAGTCATTTCTGCATTTTAGTTTTGTTTTTATAAGATTTAAACAAAGGAATCTTAAAGGTCATTTAGTTCAATTATTTCATTTTACAGATAAAGAAACTGAGACTCAGAAAGTTTAAATGACTTGTCCAAGGTCACAAGGTTGAAACAGTTTTGGTGAATGAAACCAGAAGGGACCATTCTCTATGATAGCTATGGGATAATATGATTTCTAAAATGTCTTTCAAATTTAACATCTTCTGATTTTTCTGATTCTTTATTCCATCTTCTCTTCTATAATAGAAAAGATATGTCATCCACACCTTTTCTAATTCTTATCAATCACTACACTTGGATTCTTGCTTGATTCCATTTCTTCCTTGTTTATTGTAAATTTACTGTGCTCCATCAAGACCATTACCTTGACTCATCAGTCTTCCCCATCTGTTGGTTAATCAGCCAATGATCATTTATTAAATACCTACTATTTGTCAGACACAGCTAAATACCAGTGATTCAAAGGAAAACCATTCCCTATCCTTAAAGAACTCACATTCTAATAGTTAGTCTTTTTAAGGGTATCTGACTCTCTGTTACCCTTGGCAAAGGGTCTAACAAGGATCTTGGCAAAGATACCATAGTGATTTTCTATTTCCTTCTCTAGACCATTTTACAGATGAGGAACTGAGGCAAACAAGGTTAATTAAATGATTTGCTCAGGGATACAGAACTAATAAGTGTCAGAGACCAGGCTTAAACTCAGAAAAATAAATCTTCTGACTATAGACCCTATTTATACTCTACTCACTTTGCCATCTAGCTGCCTTTGATAGGGGAAACAACATGTAAATAACTGGGTAGATATAAGATAAATAATGGAAAGTAGTGTCAGAAGAGGGAAGCACTAATAGAGGGATTGGGAGAGACTTCTTTTAGCTCTTTCCTATATTTAAAAAATAAAACTAGCAAAAAGTCCCAAACTTCCTCTTTGACTTGAAAAACTACTTGATGTTTTAGGGAAGTTTTCTTTTTTGTAAGGGTTATACTAGATGAATCCCCATCCAAGTCAAAGATTCTATGAGTCTTTGAATCAATAAAATAATAGTGGTGATGACAATGATGACGATGACGATGATGATGATGGCTATTTTTGGTTCTGATCAGTCAACAAGTTTCATCTAATTATTCTAAAATGTTCTAAAGACTCCATTTTTCCATCTCCATACCTTTAATACAAAGGTAGCATAAGAGACTTTAACAAATATTTTGTTCAAAATTAGGAAAACAAGAACAATTCTCTGATTTACCAGTTTAGTAATCTTGTAAAAAATAAAATATAGTTAATCTAGTAAATTTATTCTAATGAAACCATGTTGGCTCTTTGAGGCCTATGCTTCTTTTCCAGAGTTTACTAACCATTCCTTTAAAAATGTGTTAAAATTTTGACAGAAATCAAAAGCTTGTTCATAAACATAAATTCCTTCAGGTAAATGAAGTTTATTTTTTAAATGACAAAGTTTTATTTTAATTTAAATTAGTTTGACAGATTCCCCCCTACTCTCTTAAATATATTTTTCCTTTCTTAAAAGTTAGAATACCATCAAAATTTTCATTTCCCTTGATGATGTGGAGTCATCATTATAAACACTAATTAAGGTGTTCTATACAATGAACAGTTTCCCTTTATAGATGTGTAGATGGTAAATAGTAAATAGGAAGGCTGTTTACTCCTTCACAAAACAGTCACATACAGTTGTTATAAAGTACTGAAATGTAGACAGAATTAATAGATTTTTTGTAGATTAATTCACCTTCCTTTGTTGTTAATAGTCATTCTCATTACTGTCAATGTGTCCTGCTGTTATAATTTTACACATAATTAACTGACTGGATAAAAGCCTGAAGGGGGTTCTACCACTCAGGTGGAGTAAAGTACATGGACTTTGTGACAATTCTTTGCTGCTGAAAGAACCATTTTGTTTATTTTAAGGTTTTTTGCATTCTTCTTGTCTTTCTGCTTTTTCCCATGGTACACTGGGACTGTGTTATTAGTTGATAGTCACTTCACTTTTATTGATGATAAAAATATATTTCTCTAGGAATAAGGGCATGCATGTTCTCTTTCCTCATTTATTTGTTGTCTTCATTTAAGCTATATGTGTGGTTCTTAGGCAGCTAGGGTGGTACTGTGGATAGAATGTTGGACCTGGTGTCACATACTTACTAGCTGTCTGACCCTGGGCAAGTCACAGCCTCAGTTTTCTCATCTGTAAATTGTAGATTATGATAGCATGTTTCTCCCAGGGTTGTTGAGAGGATAAAATGAGATATTTGCAAAGAACTTTGCAAACTTTCAAATATTACGTAAATACTATCATTATCATCATCAAGTTTTATTACTTGGGTCACAAATCAAACCTTCCTCCCTGAACTCAAGTTTACAAAACTATTAAGATATCTCTCTACTTTCCAAGTAAATATCACATTTGTTGGCTCTTTGAATCACTTTATTATGGCATTTAGGTCACATCTGTTGAATTCATGTAGGAAATGATAAGGAAAGTCACTGGTTTTTGTTTTATACATTTACACATTTTGGTGGAGGATATTTGTAGCTTGCTTGAATGACTTAAACAATTCATAGATAATGGTCATTCTTTCTCTTAATGAGTTTAGTTCTATGGATATAGGAACTGAACCTGGAGTCAGGAAGATATGACCTCAAACTTGTTTACTCTTTGATCCTGGGAGAGTCACTTAACCTCTGTCTGCCTCAATTTCCCCATCTATGAATATGGGATAATAATGACTCCAATCTCCTAGGATTGTTGCAAGAGCAAAATAAGATAATAAAGTACTTGCAAACATTAAAATGTTACATAAAAGCTGGCTATTATTTTTCTCTACCCAGCCCTTCCCTGACATTATAAGACTTCAAAGTACATAATAATGGTCCTTCAGATATTTTGATTCCCCAGTTCTTTATTTCCCTTGAGCTCCACTCTGCCTCAATTACACACAAAAATAGCCATTCCCTTAAGCTTGCTATCACCCACAAATGTTTTACTTCCCAAGTTCATGAATTCTCACATTCCTTTTTCTTACCAATATCATTTATCATTGCCACACCTGTGCTTTGTTTTCACCTGGTCATTCAATTCCTTTACCACTCAATATTTTCTCAGACCAAAACTCATACTGATATACACTCCTTACATCCCAAACTCCAACTCTTTGTGAGCCAGTTCAAAATTTATATGAGTCTATTCTTGAATCATTTGTCCCCTTATCCTATCACAGATTATATCTTGCCAAATACTAAACCAGGATCACTGTACCTTCTTTTCTCTTATTCATGTGGTACTTAATGGAGCTGGTAGCATGCTAAATGGGTTCACAAAAATTTATGTTATCAACTCTCTACTGAGGCTTTATAGAAGCAAGACAATGCTTCTACTCTCTAATTGATTTTTTAATCTGCCTCACTACACAAGAGGCTTTTCCAAATCTCCTTGCCTCTCCTCAAACATCTTCTGCAGCCCTCCCCCAGCTCTCTCATCTGAGGATCTCAATATATATTTCACCAAAATATTGAGCTCATCCTTCAAGAGCTCTCTTCTTCCATACTTTTCCCTCTCTACATCCTCCTTCACTGCAACATCTGATGACAGAATGGTTATTTTCTTCAAGGTCAATTATTCTTTACCTCTCTTATCTTGTCCAGTAGATTGTCCTCATTGTCACCCTGTTTTTCCTTTAAATATTGAATTTCTCCATATCAGCTGCATACAAATATGGTCATCTCCTTTTTCCTCAGAATCCTTCATTTGATCCTACTATGTTCATCATTCCTTCTGTGTTAAATTACCTGAAAAATTTGCATAGATCAGTGTCTCTCCTGACTCTTTTTTCTTTTTCTAAAATTATTTCAATCTGACTTCTGACCTCATAATTTAATTTAAATCACTCTCTCCAAAGTTACCAATGATCTTCAATCCCTGGCCAAACTAATGACCTTTTATCAGCCCTAATCATTCTTGATATTCCATCGGTATTAGATACTATTGATCATTTTCTCCAAGTGGATATTCTTTCCTCTGAGTATTCACGACACTTTATTAGTTCTTAGTTCTTATCCTACTTCTCTGACCATTTCTTTTTCATCCTTGTCAAATCCTTTCTGTTCTGGAAACTAGATCTCTTTTCTCTAGAAATACACTATCCCTTGGTTATTTATCAGCACTCATAAGTTTAATTATAATATACCCTGTTCTACCCATTTCTACTTTCTCTTTCAAGCTCATATTTTATGTCTTCTAGTGCCTACTGGACATTTTGAACTGGATTTTCATGGGTTTCTCAAAACTTAATATTTTCAAAACCAGAACTTCTTTCTCAAATTCTTTCCACTTAACTTTCCAACTTAACTATTAGTGTTGAAGGTGCCACTGCCCTCCAAATATCAGTTTTAAAATTTTAGCATTTTCTTTAACTCCTCACTCTGACTTACTTCATATATCTAATAAGTTGCAAAATCTTGTCACTTTTATCTTCAATTTACAAGTTCTAATACTATAATCATACTTCTTATTATCATTCTTTGACAAAAGAACCCCCGAGATAGCTTTAGTTAAGAATCCTGTGCTTGTCAATTTCAAATAATACCTAAAACAATGGGACTTACTTTTGCTGGGGTGGCTTGTCTAGGTACAATGACAAAGACCATGAAATGAATCAAATAAAAAATCAATTGAACAAACCTATTTTATCCTAAATCAAGGGTTCTTAATCTCTTTTGTGTCATGGATTCCTTAGTCAGTCTTATAAAGTTTGTGGACTCCTCAGAATGATGATTTTAAATGCATAAAATAAAATAAATTAAATACACAGGAAACCAATTATATTGAAATAAAATGATCAAAATGTATTAAAAAAATCCTCCAATGTTAAGGACCCAGTTTAAGAAACTTCTGGAAATGAAAGAATCATTCCCTACAGATAATAAGGTTCTTTAGATGTTCCTGTTTATGAATAATATAGTGGTGATTGAATCAAGATCAATAGGGTCTCTTTTATAAGGTCCATGACTCTTCCCTTAAAGACATTGACCTAATAATCCATGCAGGAAAAAAAAGTAATTTATTCATACCTTTTGTCTAGACAATGATGTACCATTGGATGGGGGGACCCATTAGTTTATTAGAACATACGTTCTGGACAGGTACTACAGATACCCATAATTGAGCAAGAGAAAGACTACAGGCTGGATTGTATTGGAGTAATTATGTAGCACTTTCAACTATCCCAGGCTTTTCAAAGACATAAAAATCCATCTAATACTCTTTTGATGATGCTATATTACTGTGAATCACAGAACACCACAATCTCCAAAGAATCAAAATTACAGATGACTCAAAGGGCAATGGAGAGATGCATAGTGGGTATATAAATAGGCTACGGCCTATTATCAATGATGACATGCATATAGTAAATGGTATAAAAGGTATCATTATGCAATTGGAGAAGAAGGTGTACTTGTCAAGTAGTAAGAGTGAGGAATGAGAGAATGATGGCTGAGATACTGCCTTGGCATGCAATATTAAAGACATGGAGGAAGGTTTCCAGTGCAATTCATAGATCTATTATGAAAACCATAGTCCCATGAGAATCCCTCCAGATGAGAAGGCATTGATGCGTTTTCATATGTTGTATTGGAATGAAAGACTACATAGATAAAATCATGTACCCACTGAAGTCTTGCAGAAATCATTTTCATTATCAGAACTCAAATTAATTAAATGTTTTGAGGTTTACAAAGGACTTTTCTAAGAACTGGGTATGAGTTGCTAAGGCAAGTGATATTATTCCCATTATAAAGATGAGAATACTGAGGCACAGAGATGTCAAGTAACTTGTCTGAAGCAATTGCAGGAGCAGAAACTCAAACTCTAAAATGCTTCCTATTTTATTATACACAGCTTCTTATTCAAAATTTTCCAAGAATGAAACAAGTATTTATTAAGAACCTACTTTGTACCAGACATAGTATTGAATAATTTTCAAATATTATCTCATTTGATCCTCATATGTTAATCTATAGGAGGTAGATACTTTTACTATGCCCATTTTACAGTTGAGAAAGGTGAGGTAGACACAGGGTTAAGTGACTTGCCTGGGTTCATATCCTAATAGTGTCTATTTTTGAATCTGAATTCAGATCTTCATGATTCTAAGTCCAGCATTCTATCTAGTACATTACCTAAAAGGAGACTTCTTTTAGCATATTTGTTTAATAAATTTTGCAATCAAAAGCTTACTTTTATCTAATCTTTGTTCATTCATTTATACTTTCTTATCCTTACCTCAATCTAAATATTATTCTTTTTTATTCTTCTGTTCAATATCTTCATTCTAGTCTTTTAAGTGCCAAACAATATTTTGAAGAGTCTTGCTTTTGTCACTTCATCTATTCATGGACAAGTTCTCTTGACTCTGAAAATGGAAGCCATTCAAGACTGAGTGTATTTTGAGTACAATGCATAGCCCTCTGGAAGGCATCAGAACAAAATAAAGGTCAGAATAAAAATCAGCATGAGACTCAAAAATCTTCTGTTTTTCTTTCTTCAAAACTAAAAATCCTCAGGAGATCAGACACTGTGCTAAGTGATAAGGATAAAGAAAGGCAAAAAACGTCCCTATCAAGGACTCTCAAAGAATTAACTATGTTCAAACAAGATACAGGAAGAATAAATTGGAGATACTCTCAGAAGGAAAACACTAAGTTTAAGGAGGATGGGAAAAGCCTTCTTAAAGAAGACAAGAAAAACAACTAGGAGGAAGATTTGAGGAGGAACAATATTCCAGTAATATTGTCCAGAGGACAACCATGGAAAACAGCGTGGAGTAAGGAGCTATCAATTTAGTCATGTGCAGGGAAAGAACAGGAGAAGGTCAATGTCACCGTTATCAAAGAATGGAGGGAAGGTAAAGTATGAGAAGACTGGAAATATAGTAATGGGCCACTCAAAAAAGGGCTCTCAAAGCCAAACAGAGGATTTTATATTTTACTCTGGAAGCAATAGGGAGTCTCTAGTATTTACTGAATGGAGTAGGATTGATATGGGCAGACTTTCATAGCTTAGTGATTAGAGGACTGGCATTTCAGTCAGGGAGTCCTGGGTTCAAATCTTTCATTTAACACAAACTGACCAAGTGACCATGTGTGTGAGGAAGATTTGTGAGACCTGAGAATGATTTCCAGCCTAGGAATTAGGGGAATAGAATTATCATCAAATTTTAGAGCTGGATAGAATTCTTAGAAGTCACTGAATCTGATTTCCTTCCTGATACAGAATTCCATCCTCCATATGGTCCATTGGAGGTCTCTGGTGAGGGGAACTTACAATCTCCTGACAAACTGGAGTTCCCAGACCTTCCTTTCTCTCTTCTTCCTTCCTTCCTTCCTTCCTTCCTTCCTTCCTTCCTTCCTTCCTTCCTTCCTTCCTTCCTTCCTTCCTTCCTTCCTTCCTTCCTCCCTCCCTCTATTCACTTTATTCCTCATATTTGCTATAAAACAGAATTCATTCAGAAGAAAAGACTGAAACACATTTTACCAAATTTATGTTTATTCAGTACTTACTGTGCCTGTATTTTATTCAAGATTAAAAAAAAGTTTAGTTAAAACAATGGCTCTTTGAGAAAGCAGTTTAAAAAATTGCTGTTTTTGTTATATTTACTAGTAATTTTATTGAAATTTTTTGTATGGGCTGATAAACATGCAAACTACTTCTCTGCCCAGTCTATTTACAAATACTTGTGTAAGTTCTTTCACATATATATGTATATAAACATATTACATATATGCATATATGTAGAAAACTGAAATATGCTTTCCAGTCACTTCCATTCAATGTACCTAAGTCTTCCCTCTAGGGTGACATAGAAGTCTCTTGCATCTCTTCATGACAGCTCTCCAAATATGATACTGTATCATATTTGATTTACTATCTGAATAGATCTAAGAATGGAGATTTCAGATGACACCATGAAAGATTTCTGGTAGCCCCATATCTCTGGATCTGCTTCCATTACTACAACCTGGCCAGAGATGGGAGGAAGAAAGAACCGGTTGATGCCAATTCAGAGATCATATCTGATACTGATTTACTAATCAGTACTCCTTGGATACAGTAATTTTTCTTTAAAAAGATTATTTAGTATTTTTACTTTCCTCCAGTACATGTAAATGTTGAGTAGGATAGATCTAAGCATAGAGCCCTATGGCTCAGCAAAAGAGATTTTTTTTGGCTGATTTTTTTTATTTTTGGAAATAAAACTTTAAATTTCTTCCTCTCCAGTCTAAATATCCCCTATTCCTTCAACTAATTCACCTGTGACTAAATTGATATCTCCTTCATCCTGGTTACTTTCCTATGAATTCCAACCTGTTAACATCTCACCTAAAATGTGACTCCCAGAACTTGACACAGATACTCTAAGTGTTATTTGAATTTTGATAAATTACTTCTCTCTATCTTGACACTTTACTGGGATTAATGCAGTTCAAGATCATGTTATTCTTGTGACACATCATTGTTTCACTGTTGTTGAGCTTTCAATGGACTAAAAACTTTATCTTTTTAAAAAAAAAATGATCCCTTGCCTAATCTTTTCTTCCCCTTTCAGGCATGTACTGGTAAATGTTTAACAATTGGCACTCTGAAAATGTAGTATGCACTTTTCAGTTTAATCTGCATTATTTAAATTTCCTCTATCATTTTCTTAAGTCTAGACAGTCAACAAGACAATAAATCAAGTCCTGAATTGTAGTGTTTGCTGATTTCTAAGGTGTAAATACTCTCACTGAAAATTTAACTAGTGAGTTGGCCTCAATGCTTATTGCTATGTATTTTTTACTTTCCATTTTTCAATCTAAACTCAATAACAATAACTTACATTTGTATAATACTTTAAGGCTTGTACTTTATATATGATACCCAAATTAGAAATAGAGTATAGAAGTCAGTACTGCACTCCACCAAAATCAGTCTTAGGTCTAGCCTTGTTTCCATCACTTTGGGTTGTTGACATCTTTTAGGATCAAAATTCTGCCACTCAATTTAATAACTCTCTCATTTTCCTGTCATCCATACTTTCATACAAATACATCATTCAATTCACTTATAAAAATGTTGAGAATAGATCTAAGCATAGAGCCCTATGGCTCAGCAAAAGAGACTTTTTTTGGCTGATTCTCTTATTTTTTGGAAATAAAATTTTAAAAGTTTATTGTGTCCGAAATATGTTAGGGAATCAGCTGATACTGATTTACTAATCAGTACTCCTTGGATACAGTAATTTTTCTTTTAAAAATTTATTTAGTATTATATTTTCCTCCAGTTACATGTAAAAAAAATTAGCTCTCAAATAATAATACTATTATAAGCATATAGTCTTTGTCAAATGCCTTAATGAAATCTAGCTGCCATCTATCTTTTGTAAACCCCTAAGCTGCCAACATAGTAATTCTGTCAACAAAGGAAATGAACTAAATTAATCTCATATAACTAGTCTTTACCAAATCCATGCTTGACCCTAGTGATCAGTGCTTTTCATTTCCATTTGTTCATAAGCCATTCACTTTAATAACAGTTTGTAGAATTCTGACAGGGAAATCATATTAGATCAAGGTCACTTGTCTATAGTTTCAGAACATTAAAAATCAGCATAGCAAGATTTGTCTGTCTTTCAATACCGCTTCTGTTCTTCAGAATTCACCCAAAATTATTTACATTATCTACCTTCAATTCAGAAGGCAACAGAGGTGAATGAAAGGCATTCATAGTTATGATTCATTTTTTTAAATGGTGAAGGTTAGTCATATATATATATATATATATATATATATATATATATATATAAAGTTGCAAGCACAATTGTTCATTGAACAAAGCAAATTGTGAAAACTCTACTTACACTGAAATCCTTTTCCTGAATGGATAACCATTTTGGCCTTAGTCTATTGATTTTCTCTGTTCTGTCAGATACCCTTGACTCTTGGTTTTCATTGTGCTATCTAGATACATCTTTTTTATCTCTAGATCTTCCCAGATTTCCTACATTTTGGTCTTTAATCTCAGCTGACTTTGAGGAATTCTGACTGTCTTTCTTGTTTTGGACCTTCTTTTGCTATATATCCCCCCATCTCCCCAGCATTGTGCCTCTAACATTTCAGATGGCACCATGAAAGATTTCTGGTAGCCCCATATCTCTGGATCTGCTTCCATTACTGCAGCCTGCCCAGAGGGGAGGAAGAAAGAACCAGTTGATACCAATTCAGAGATTAATCACATTTACAACTTTGATTTTATACTCCAGGGGAAAATTTTGACCTAGCCAGGAGACCTGAACTCATTTAAAGCTCTTAAGTTTTCTTTTACTATCTCATCTATATTGGTCTTAAAATCTCTTTTAATCATTTCCTCTCTTGCCACCCCCCCCATCCCCTCCTCCCTCATAGGAATCATTGGTTCATAGATCTAGAGTTGGAAAGGGGAGAAAGGAGGGAGACCTAAAGAACCTTTTATTGAATCCAATTACTTATTTTTATCAAATCCTAGGGAAGTTGTGACAATGCTAAAGGTCATCTAATTAATAGGTGTTTGAGGCAGGATTTGATCTGAGATGGTTTGCTCTCTAAACCAAAAGTGTCAAACAATATGTAATTGGATAATATTTATTTATTTATTTTTTGCAAGTCAAATGGGGTTAAGTGGCTTGCCCAAGGCCACACAGCTAGGTAATTATTAAGTGTCTGAGATCGGATTTGAACCCAGGTACTCCTGACTCCAGGGCCAGTGCTTTATCCACTACGTCACCTAGCTGGCCCGGTAATATTTTTTTAAAAATAAGCAAAAATGTAAAAGAATATAGATAATGCTAATATGTGGTTTTCTAAATCAATTTGTGGCCAGCAAGGAGTCTTATTTAAGCCACCATTTCTCTTTGATTTTAATACCAGTGCTCTATATCTGCCTTCCTCTTTCAATCAGAAAATCATTCTTCAAAACTACAATGATAATGAATCACACATTCTTGTAGTGCTTTAGTGATTTCTTCACAAAAACCCTTTAAGGTAGGTAGTGAAAGAATTATTGAGGCAATGAAGGCAAAATAGTTTAGTTTTGCTTTCTCTTTATTATCTGTTTACATTATTCCATTCGACCAGAAACATGAAGCTGATCTCTTCTTTGTTCTTTCTCATCCCTAGACAAAGCTTTTAAAAATTCCCTTCTCTTGTCTTCAGCAAACTTATTTATTAATTTTTAAACAAGTCCTAGCTCATTCTGGACTTTAGTTTTCTGACACTATTCTTATTGCTTGTGCCATTCTTTAGGATTCTTCCTTGGTAATATGCCATCTTTTATTTGTACTTTGTCTAATCTTAATTCACAGAGAACTCCTTGTAAAGATATATTCTTCCTAAATACATGCTTTTTTCATATAAGGATGTGAGAAAAGTATCTTTTGGATTTTGAGCACTTGGATTAGTAGGCTGTAATGGGCATGAGACAATGCACATGAAAGGTCAGGAAAATTGAGGATTTCTAGAGAAAATAAGCTGCTAAGGTGACAATGGATAGTCCTTGGATTGGGGTCAAAAAGTCTTGAGTCCAAATCCAGCCTCAGATACATTGGTATGACTCTGGATAAATCACTTAATCTTGTTTGCCTTAATTTCCTCAGCTCTAAAAATAAGCTGGAGAAGGAAATGTTAAACACCAAATTAGACTTACTGAATAACAATGACAACAACAAGAAAGGGAAAATGGACTTCTCCATGGATGTGAGTAATCATGAACTGACCTTGGACAGTGGTTTACAACAGGCTGGAAAGTAGATCACATCAAAGGAGGGGCTCATATGTGGGGAACACGTGTGGATTGGCAATCCCCACTTTCTGTGCTATAAGACTTTTGAGTAAGGGGTTTTGATAGTTTTATTAGTCTGCTAGGCTAGCTCTCTTTTAGGCAAATTGATCTGAAGGTTGCCAGAAGGCTCAGCTGCTTCTAAACTTCCAGTCAAACAGAATTCCTTGCCTAGGGCATCACTAGCTTGTTTTAGAAAGAACCACAGCTTTTATCCCAGGAACAGCAGAAAACATCCCCATGTCTTGCTCACTTGCAGTTGCAGCAGTGAGGTTTGCTATCTCTGGAGGTGAATGCTCTTCTGGCAACAATCACCCTTGAGTCTTCTATAAGAGACCTGCATTCAGGAAGCAGTACCCCTGAAATATTCCCCAGGCTACTGCAAGTCTCCATTGCCAGGGGGAAAAGTAGAAGAGAAGAGAAATCTGTTTCCCTTATCCTACCTATTGTACTCTGCTAGAAGAACTTAAACTAGTTTACTCTTCAGCTAGACCTCAACAGGTGTGACTGATCCTTTTAGGCAATTGTTAGCATTTTCCTATGCCCCATCAACTAGTTGCCTTCATTCAATGACCAACCTTTAAAATCCTTGCAAGTTAACTGAGCATCACTTCCAAAATGGTTACCAACATTAGTCTATACTTTATTATGACACTTTTTTTTATTAAGAGGTTAAGTAAAGCTACACAATTCAATCAGGGGCTCCCCTCATCTATCTCTTTTACTTCCTATAGTCCTTTTCTCTACCCCTTCCATGCAGTTAAATACTGATGGAATAGTACTGGAACATGTCCATATCCCTTATACCGAATTGCTTTTTTGTGACTTAGGGAAGCTCATTCCTCGTCCTTTTGCATGACTTGTTGGTTGGTGCTTTGTAGAGGAGAGACTCAACAATCCTGTCTAGCACAGTTCTTAGAAAATCTGCATATAATAAGTTTTTTTGGGGGGGCAGGGTACAGACCTATCACAGCTATTGAGACTGGAATATTATACCTACTTCCAATTCATGATCATTCAACTTCCACAACAATGTTTTGCAAAATTCTCAAAGGTTAATTTTTTGATGTGAAATTAGAAAAAAATGAGAAAAGAAAACAAAAAAGTGGAAATGGTAAAAATGAAAAGAGAGAAATGGAAAGAGAATAAAACAAGCTATTCTCTCAGAAGAAAAATCTGATTCCCATATGAGCTCTAAAATATATGGGGCTTTCTCAATAAGAATCAGGAAACTAGAGTTAACTGGAAGTTACCCTGTCACCTTTGGATTAGAAAACAAACTGTCCTGGGAGAACATTCTTCTAATGGGGTCTCTTCAGCACATAGACAACTCATAAATCTGTCTAACAGATGCCTACAAAACCAATGGACACTATACATAGAAGTCCAGACAAATATTTCTCCAATGAGTCTCTGTAGCAATAAGAAACCTGAATTTTTTCCCAGTGGATCCCAGAAACATATAAAACATTACAAATGGATGCCTGAACTCATCACAATTAGGACAAATCAGTTAACTTAAAGAGGAAATCATACAAAATCAGAAAATCTCCAATGATGCACAGCTCCCCCCAAAACACTTGAACTTTTGAAGCAGACAAACTTCATCTTATAGGTCTGTAAATTTTGCTTCTTCACCATTTTGTGTTATTTGTACCAATAACTCATCGTTCGTTTTCTTCCATTTGATTGGGTGGTCTGTGAAACACTTTTATGTTCACTACTATTTTTCTTTTTAGCCCTAGACAACCATTGTATGCCTTTTCTTCTTCTATTGGGTTCATGATATCTAACTTCACAGATATCTAACTTTTTCAACTATGGTGCTAGTTAATTTCCTCATCTATCAGACTGGTTTCTTTTTTTCTTTTTTCTTTTGCAAGGCAAATGGGGTTAAGTGGCTTGCCCAAGGCCACACAACTAGGTAATTATTAAGTGTCTGAGGCCGGATTTACACTCAGGTCCTCCTGACTCCAGGGTTGGTGCTCCATCCATTACCGCCACCTAGCTGCCTCAGACTGGTTTCTTTTGAACAAAAATGTAATCTTCCATTGCCATATCTGAATTATGAGTCTATCATGAAGCTTGGTAGTAGTATCTATGAGGTTGAATTTACTTTCATCAACATTTCTAGTCTTTACATGCTTGATACTTAGTGTCCCTCATAACAACACAATGCTTCACAATGTATATTGGAAAGAATGATGTATTAGAAAGAAAAGCTGGATTTAGAGTCAGAAGATCTGAATTTAAACTCCTCTGCCACCTTTTGACCTTGACCAAGTGACTTCATCTCAATTTCTGTTTCTCCAAATGCAAAATCAGTGAGTTGGACCTCTGAGATCCTTTCCAGCTCTAACTCTGAGACAACGAACTGAAGAACTCTGCATGAATGAAATTTCACATCTTCACAAAAAAGGAACTTAGGAAATAGCTCCCCCAGATTCATGATTCCTCTCCACTGAATTTCCCCTTCTGCATTCATTTTATCTTCGGGGTAGAATGGTACACTACCTGAGTGCCATATTGACAACTTTTTTTTTTTCCAAGGACAGATAAGTTAATATTTTTTATGGTGGACAAAGTCCCTCTGAATTTCTTACTTCTTGTGCACCAAAGATGTCTGATTTTTGCAGCTGAGTGATAGTAACAACACAATATAGACAGGCTGCCTTCTTGGGCTGCTTCTCTTCCCAAATTAGCAAGGAGATATATGAACATTAATTGAGAGTAATAATCAAAAAAGTCAACATATTTTACTTTATTTTATCCCAGTTGATTGATTAAGACCAAATCTTCAAGCTTCAAAAAGCAAGATTAGCTACTATTAAGCCAAGTCAGACAAGTATCGATTTTAAAACCCTTCTTAATGCTACATGACTGGTAAGGCTGTAGACCTTTATTAATCTTGTTGTTATCGGTTTGATCTCAGCAAACTCACCTGCTTTCCAATTTCATTCAGACCATTTCAATCCACTAGCTCTTGTTTAAGTATTTTTCTATTGGTCAAGTAGTCAGTATGACTCTTGACTTTATATTTTTGTTATTGTTCAGTTGTTTCAGGCATATTTTACTCTGCATTTGGGGTTTTCTTGGCAAAGATATTGGAAAGGTTCATCATTTCCTATTACAGATCACTTTACAGTGAGGAATCTGAGGCAAGCAGAGTTAAAAGACCTGCCCAGGACACACCATTATTAAGTAGCCCAGGTCAGATTTAAACTCAGTCTGCCTGACTCCAGGCTTGGCACTATATGCACTGTGCCACTTAGTTGCCCTTTAGAAAATAGCCTTATAAGTTAGTGTGTGTCCCTTTTCTCTTCTTCCTTCCTTCTTTCCACCCCCAACTTTCCTCTCCTCTGGAACTGGTTAGATGGAAAGAGGGCATCATTTATCAATCAGGTACCTTAACCTCATAGTATTTCAGCTAGTATAGTTATATAGAGAAAATTCACCCTCACCCTTTATTTTTTTTTCTTCTTTAAGTGGTATGTGAAACGTTACCAATTTGCATGGGTGTGCATCTAAATTCTTGACCATAAAATGCTAGGTCTGGCAATATCCTCTATGGTAATATAGTCCATTCCCTTGCCTTCTAGCAGGACTGCTTTTTCTCAGATGGATGTCATGTCAGATCATTTTGAATCTTTCATAAGAGCCTCAAAAGAATATTCTAAATTAGACAAGCTGTTCGTTAGCAACAACTGGACTCATTTTCTCTAATCATGAGAGAATTTACTGTACAAAAGGAAAAAAAAGTGCTTCTGAGATAAAGTTTACTTCATGAAGATTAACTCAGGCTGCATGATATGGGTAACCAGATGATACAATTTTGCCGAGATAATCCCGATTTCTGACAATCAATAGTTGGTGTGTAGGAATCTTAGGGCAAAATAATGCAAAACAGTCACTGCCTTCAATGAGTTTGTGTTTTAATAATCTAATGTGTATGTACACATATATATATATATAAACATAGATATATATGTATACAGCACACACATGTATTTTTATGTATATATGTACATAAACATATAAACATACATGTGTAGGGGGTAGCTTGGTGTTTACCAATATATTTTGATCTTATGGTTGATCATGTCAAGGAAATACTACAACTGCCCTTAAATTCTTTTTCTTCTTATCTTATTACCAATCATGCCTTGCCAAAGCTCAAACCTGAATTACCCCTACCAACTCCTTCTTACGTGATGTTGGATGCTCTTGGAAAATTATTCAAGCATGCTACTGGTTTCACTGCAAATAATCTCAATTGGGCTCACACTGTTGCAATGGCAATCCTCTTATTCTTCATTGATGGACCTTCTACTATATTTGCCTTATGAGATATTTAGAACCTATTCTCCTAAGATTTCCTTCACCATCTCCCTGGACCTCTTAGTTAAAGACTTCACCTTCTATTTCCCTGAGAAAATAGAGGCCTCTGTCCTTAGTTTCATTTTCTCCAACCTCTCAAAAAATCTCTTCTTCATTTCCATTCTTGCTCCTTTTTCTCCAGTGTCTGATAAAGCTGTGAGTCTTCCTTTTACCAAGGCTAATTTTTCCACTTGTGTGTTTTTTGGTCACTCAAATAACATTTATTAAATATCTACTATGTATAAGACCCTAAGTACTAGGCTAAACACTGGAAATACAAAGAAAGACATAAGACAATCTCTGCTCTCAAGGAATTCACAGTCTAATGGGAGAGATACATGCAAACAAAATGTATAACCAAAATATACAGGAATGGGAGTGAATGTGTGTGTGTACACCCACTGATGGTATTCAAATAAATTAACAACTGGTTCTCTGTCCTAATGACTGTTTTAAGTATTCAAAAAGATATACCAAAAGGTAGTTTAATTTTTCATGCATTTAATATTCAAAGAAGAACAAGAAAAAAGGTATACAAAACTAGAATGCATTACATTACTCACAGTAAGTAAATATATTCTTAAAAAGTGAAAGCAGCTACATGTCCATAGTAGCCAATGTTTGAACATATTCAGAACCAAACTCATTTTACCTATTCTAATTCTTTTTTTCCTCCTACTTCTATCTCAGTTTTCTATTGGTTTTACCATTCAGGGAACACCAGCTCACTCATAATATCTTGGGAGAATTTTGGGCATAACACAAAA
This sequence comes from Macrotis lagotis, assembly GCF_037893015.1. Classification (NCBI taxonomy): domain Eukaryota; kingdom Metazoa; phylum Chordata; class Mammalia; order Peramelemorphia; family Peramelidae; genus Macrotis; species Macrotis lagotis. The sequence continues at coordinate 132,038,220 of NC_133661.1, read as the reverse complement.
TGGAAACAAATGACAGATTGTCACTCCCTGGTTCTTTGGTACTTTTTCTCTTTATGTTATGTTTGTTTAATGAAGTAACAACAATGAGGGATTTAAAATGTAGTATTTCATCAAAGTATAATGAGTTTTAAGAAATGAATAAATTAATATTACAAGCATAGTTCCATCATTGTTTTCCCCCTATGGACAGCATGAACATTACTATGGTAAATAGAAAATGCTATTGGACAGATGAATGTTAAAAAAGAGTAAGGAATGCAAATTTGTTATTTCTATATTGGGAAGATGCTCAGGTGCTCACCTTAGAGAGAACCCTATCCATTTTAACAAGTGGCACTCCTGTCTTCTTTAGATATTTGCTCTTAGAATACTTTTTTGCCCTCTCATCTTCAATATTTTTTTCTGTATTGACTCTTTTCCCACTTCCTACAGACTTTCACAGATCTCCCAGAATCCTGAAAAAGCCTTTACCTGACCCTTTCATTTCCTCAAGATATGGTCCTATCTCTCTCCTATGTTTCACAGCTTAGAGTACTCCAATAACCTTTTTTGTTTGGTTGGTTTTTTTTAGGGTTTTTTTTTTTTTGGTAAGACAAACGGGGTTAAGTAGCTTGCCTAAGGCCACATAAATAGGTAATTATTGTCTGAGGTCACATTTGAACTCAGGTGCTCTATCCACTGGGCCACCTAGCCACCCCTCCAATAACCTTCTAATTGGTCTTCACACCTCAGGTCTCTCCTCAATTTAACCTATTTCTAATCATCTGAGAAAGTCTGACAATTGAAATCATTAAGTCAAAAACTTAACATGTTAGCTCTTTATTATCTTTTTCCTAGCCCCACCTTTCTCCTTCTTCATGACACCCCAGTGGCTCCCTATTACCTCTAGGATCTAAACCTCTAGTATCTAAACTCCTCTGTTTGGTATTTAAAACTCATCAAGACCTGTTAATTTCTGATTTTTCCATTTGTCTTTCACATCATTCTCCTTCATTCACTTTCCAATCCAGTAATCTTGACCTACTTACCATTTCTTACATATGATAGTGCATTTCTCATCTCCATGAGTAGAATGTCTCTCCCCAACTCTATTTATTTTGTTGAGAATTTTATTGTATATCATTGAAATACCCTAGGGTTCTTCAACATCAGAGGATATGGCCAACATGCTAAAAAAAAAAAAGCCACTAATAAGGGCTTGACCTTTATCAGGGAATGGCATTCTGCTAGATAAGGGGAAGGGAAAATGAAGGATTAGAGATAGAGACTGAAATGACAAAACTAATTTGGGCAGGCAATAGAGTTCTGGGGCTGGAGTCAGGAAGACCTAAGTTCAAATTTGTCCTCATACATTTACTAATTGTATGACCCTTGACAATCTCTTAACTTCTGCCTCAATTTCAGCTCAAAAATGGGGACCATGGGATCAAAATGAGATACTATTTCTGTTAGCACAGTGTCTGGTACATGGTAGATATTATATAAATACCTAATCTTTTCCTTCTTCCTCCTCCCCCCCATCATGGATTGTTTCTCAAAGAAGATAGAGTATTGGTCTCCAGAACAAGTTTGTCTACTATAGCGTTGCATAGTTGTAGCCTCAGAGATAGGACTGGAGGTCCCAGGTAGGGTTCATTAGAAATTCTAGTGGGGACCTCTCCAAGTTGTCCAGGAAATGACTTCTCTGCTACTGTGTATGGGCTCCTTAAATAATAGAACCCAGTCTTGGAAAGCCAGACTGAGGACAGACATACAATGAGAAGTTTGAAACAAAGTTCTTTGGTTCATTTCTTCATTTTTTTCCTTTAGTGCCTAGACATATTGATTTGTTGTCATTTGTTCACATACAACTCTTTGTGTTCCCATTTGGGTTTTTCTTTGCATAGTTACTGGAGTGGTTTGCTATGACCTTCTCCAGCTCATTTTACAGATGAGAAACTGAGGCAAACAGAGCTAACTGACTTGCTCAGCAAATAATATTGGGACTGGGGCTGTATCCACTGAGCCATCTAGCTGCCCTGAACTATTGATTAGGAAACAGGCTTAATGAGTTTAATTTACTATCTATGATGTTCACTACATCTTAGAAGTTTCAGTCTTGAAATGTTTGCTTGACTGATAAGATGCTTGAAGCTAGAGCAAGCAGAACAAAGGTAACTTTGATCAATTTACTTACAGGATTATTTTTTTCTCCCTGGACATCTTACTCTTTCTTTCCTAATTATTTGGTCTACAGTGACATTTACTGGGAAAGAAGGTGTTAATTAATCCTTGATATCATTGCTGTTGAATGTAGTGGACGTTCTCTCTTCTTGAAACAAGAGTTAAGAAAACTGAATAAGTATTCATGTCCTTGACAGATTCCAGCCATGTTTGCTTCTTCACCAGACTTTATTTGGAAAATATTCAAAGGATAGCAGCATCCATCATTTTCCTTGGGAAACTTACCTAAATTAGTATTTTGCATTAAGAAGCAGTGAATCCCTTGGCATCCTAAATTCCCCTTTCTCTGACTTAATTTTATTCTACTTCTATGTAAGTCTCCTTTTGTCCCGTGATGTTTACAGCTTTTCTATATTTTTAGATATTCTTTTTTTCCTCAGTAGTATCTCTCAGCCTTCCCCCACCCCCAACTAACTCCCACCCCTTCTTTAGTCTTTGCTTGGCCAAGCTGTCTATATTCAGTTGTCTAATCTTTTTTCATAAGAAAATCCCTTCAGGCCTTCATCATTTGTGTTGTTTTTCTTTTCTTCCAGTTATTTTCTGTCTCTATAGTAATGAAGAACCCAAAACAAATACAGTATTTCAAGGCCATTCGGATGAGAAATGGAGAATGAGAAAGGTGGGGTTATTCTTTCCTTGCTTTGTGACATGATACTTTAGTATTAGCAACCCCAAATTGTATTGACCTTTTTTGCTATCATTTCCCATTACAAACTTGGATCTAATTTGCTGTCCCCTAAGGTCTCTTTCAATATTACTATTTTCTACTGACTGTTTCAATCTTTTCTTCCTTCAGAGGTATTAGTTTGTATGCTTTCCAAAGTGAACTCTCATTTTCTCACCTTATTTTTAGGATCTTTTGTATTTTAATTTGTTCTGTCTTGATGACACCCTTGCCATGAAGTAAGCAGTGTGAGGAAAAACATATTTATCAAAGTGACCCCTTCAGTCTACCTAGAGTTTGTCTCAACCTTAAGATGCTAACTGTGAGGCAGAAGAGGAAGAAGTTTTTGTTCTGACAATTAAAAAAAGGACTTATGAATTTTAGATGGATACCATTTTGTTTTGGAAGAAAAAAAATACTTGAGTACTACTAGGCAGGACAGAGAGCTTTGTTTTAGTTTGTATTTTTCAGAACTCAAAAATAAACCTACATAACAGTGTAAGACTGAATTCTGATCCTTTCCTTAAGAGCACAGATTAGGCCTTCTGGCAATCTGAGCTACTGAAAATGTATGGAAGTTCTGAAGGAAACAGAAAAACTCACTTGGTGACATTTCATATATATATATATATGTATATATATATATATGTATGTATGTATGAGGGTCACAGAAACCTTATTTCCCCAAGTCTGACCATTTTCCATCATTTTGCACCTAAACCTGAAACAATTGCAATCTAAGAAAATAGTGAGCCAGAGAAAGAGTCCTGTCAGGTTACCAATCAACTTCATAGTTAAATGACGAATTACAGGAGACTGTGAAGGATTTAGAGCTGGCTGATCTTCCACCCAGGAAGGAGAGTAGATAGTTGGAAAGCTTAAAGGTCAACTACAAGCATTTTGGCTAGAGGAAGGTATCAAACACAATGTCATCTAGACATTCCCTTTGTACCAGATGGGACAATGAACCTGTCAAGATCTGCCAAAAGGAAACAAAAACAAAAGCAATTTAGTAATTTTCTTCACTTGTTGATTTTGGGGTTGATTTCATCCACCTGGTCATTTTTCACTATATCTTTCTCCTTCCTTTGCATTTGCAAGCTCTCCCTTTCTTTGGAATAGTCGTACCTCTCTTTAATTCACTGATGGAAAGCAGCTGATGGATAAAAGGTTTCTGAGCCACTCTGTTAGCCAACTGCAGCATGGACTTTCCATGCCCATTATCAACATCCTTATTTCACAATTTTTTAGAAAAAAATAAAAGCTACACACATGTTTTAAAATTGAATTGACACACCGATATGCTTGACCTTAAAATCCATCCGGAGTGCACTAGATTCATTGCTTACTTATAAGATTTCCTTCAAATGCTCTAAACTAATAACTTCTGGTCTTTACATTTACTACCTCTTGGCGTAAAACAGCTTGCCATGAATTCCCCATTTGCTCTTAACACTACACAATGTGGAAGCCCTTAACAAGGCTATATTGGAACAATTGCCGGGAAACTTCCTCTTTAGTCAGATGGAGAATCCCTTGAAAACAGGTACAATAAGGGCACTGGTTTTGGTGGAAACGGAGTCATCCAGTGACTAATCCACCAGCTTGAGAAATATGTCCCATGGTTCTTTCCTGAACTAAGAGGACACAAATAAGTCTTAGGTTTCTATTTTTCTTAAAAATGAGAGGGGGCTTTTGTTTCCCATTACATATCACACTGGCATGTTGAGAGGATAAATGATTTGGCCAGATTCTGCCACTTCATAAGTTAGTGAGCCTCTAGGGGTCCCTTTAATCAATTAGTGTTAAAATAGTTCCCTTGAGACTAGAAAGAATTAATGTTCATACTTTGCAGTGTCCTAGACCTAAGGTCTATAGGAGCTCACTGCTTTAGAGAAACATTGATAATAGGAAAGTTACAATATTCCTAAATAATTCTGGCATTTAACAATCCAACCTTGAAAGTGAGAAGGATGTCTCTGAATGGGTTCCCAAGATGAATATCCACTTATGGGTCAGGTGCAGGGAGCAGCTGATAATAGTTACCAGGGACAAGTGAATTAAATATGGTTCCTCCTTCCCATTCATTTATTCCTCCTCCTTTTCTATCAGACATATGCCATTGAGGCTTAGTAGCTGAACTAGGGAGAAGTTGATCTGTTGAAGGAACTAAGGAAAAGACTTAGGAGGGGCATGATAATTGCTTTCAAGTATTTGAACTGATTGTCCCTCATGCCTAGAATGTTCTTCTTCCTTACTTCTACTTCAGAGTGCCTTTCTCCCTTTATTTTATAATTCAAGCACCATTTTCTTTTCTTTTTCTTCCTTTATTTTTTCCAATTATATATATAGTTTTTAAAATTCTTTTTTGGTAAGATATTGAGTTCCATATTTTTTTCTTTCCTTCCTTTCCCTCCCCTGTAATCTAATATAGGTTATACATGTACAACTATATTAAACATATTTCCATATTCGTCATGTTGAAGCAGCATTTTCTTAATGTAGCCTTATCAGATCCCCCAGTTGCTAGTACCCTTCTCCCTAGCTACCTTCTATTTAACTATTTTGCATGTTTTTGCATTTATTTATCTTATGTTTATACTGAATGTATTTATAAATGTACTTCTTCCATATATTAGAATGGAACCTGCTAGTCACAACAGATGATTTTATTCTTTGTGCTTTTCTCCCCAATGCCAACATAGTTCCTGGAACATAATTATTGATTGACTGATTTGTGAAAGGGGAATTACACTCAATCTACTTGACCCCACATTGTATACCAGTGAGCAATGGTGGAAGGTGGAGGGAGACAAATTTTCACCTAGGATATAGAATAGACTTCTTGATCACCAGTTGAGCAAAAAATGAAGTTTACTATCTCAGAAGGTAGTTTATTCTCTTAAATTGAGGGTATGCAAGTGAAAACTGGATGAACTCACTCATCAAAGATAGCATAGGAATCCAGGAATAAATTGGACTCTATTGACCTCTGAGGTCTTTCCCTATTCTGGGATGCAATGATTCTATCACATTTAAAAGAACATTTTTCACAGACAAGTTGAGGCAACTTGGGCAAGCATATACCTTGGAGTCATTGCACCAAGTCCTCTGCAAGCTATTTTGCCTTTTCCTTCTACATAGGTATTTCCTTCTAAAGGGTGAAGTTTCCTAGGTTTTAAATGGAGCCTAGACTTGATGATAATAGTTACCCCCCTACTTCTAGATCTGCTTAAATCTGATGATAATAGTTGCTCCCTATACAGAAATCACATCTCCAGACCCCGAGGTGCCCAATTCAAATCATATTTAGCGGTTTGGGATGCCCAGGAAGCCCACTTAATTTACATCAGGAAATGATTTGCAGTTTCTTCTTTTTCCATAAGCAGAAGCCTCAAAATGAGGCCTATGAGTTACAAGAATGCCAAATGCCCAAGGACAGCATAAACTGATCCAACAAGAAAGGTTCTTCAAGGGCCAAACTCATCCTTTACCTAGATAAAACTTTGCCATTGATCAACAAAGTCAATAAGATCCAGTCTGTTGAACAATAAAGGAAAACTAAATAATTTCTTCTTTGATCCCTTTTCCTTTATCTACATGGAATAAAGGACTTCAGTCTAAAGTAACCTTAAATAAGCTATAGATAGAGGAAATCTTGTACTATATCTTGGAAACAAAAGAGGAAATATGCACAAAGCCTCATGTCAATATACAAAAATCTTCTCAAGGAGGTTCATATAATGAGCTGAAATCATTGGATGTGAAGAAAGAGTTGTCCCTTGAGAAAATCGTTTAATTATCTAAGCCTTATGATTCTTATCAGTAAAATGGGGACAATAAGATTTGTATTTCTTATCTAACAAAAATAATGCATTTTGCAAACTTTAAAGCTGAATTAGGATTGTCCTTCAGAAAAGTGGTCCTTCTCAAAATGTGATCCCTGCACTCTTGGGTGGGTGAGGAGTCAGACTATTTCAGGGGGTTTCTGAGGCCAAAACTACTTCAGTATTATACAAAGATGTCCTTGGTCTATTAAAATATTCCTCCCTATTCCAGTAACTACATGTCATTGGATTTTCTTTATATACTTCAACCAAAATGACAAATTAAATTAGAATGAATGCAGAAACAGATGAGAATCCAGCTGTCTTCTATTGAGTCAGACATTAAAGAGATTTGCAAAAAATATGAAAAATAATGCCAACCATATAAACACATATATGAAAATATGAATATTTTCATAAAGTGTTATTTATGTTAATGTGTAAATGGATTCCAGTCATGTCTGACTCTTCATGACCTATTTGGAATTTTCTTGACAAAGATACTGGAGTTGACAAAGATACTGTTTACTTCTTCAGCTCATTTTATAGATGAGGAATTTAGACAAGTAGGGCTAAGTGACTTGCCTAGGGTCACACAGCTATTAAGCATCTGAAGTTTTGAATTCAGGAAGATTACTCATCCTGACTCCAGACCTGGCACTCTATCCATTCCACCACCTAGCTGTACTCTCCTTTTCCTATTCTTCCAGAATTGGTAATAAAAATAAAAATTCTGAGACAAAAGATTCTTTCCCAAATCTCACTCCAGAACTTGTGGCTTACTTGGAGTTTATACAAAGGGCTTTTATCCATGTTATTTCTTTTGATCTTTAAAACAATCCTAAGGGGGTGGCTAGGTGGCGCAGTGGATAGAGCAGCAGCCCTGGAGTCAGGAGTACCTGAGTTCCTCAGACACTTAATAATTACCTAGCTGTGTGGCCTTGGGCAAGCCACTTAACCCCATTTGCCTTGCAACCCCCCCCTAAAACAAAAGGAAAACAAAAAAAACCCCAATCCTATGAGGGAGGAAAAAGTATTATCCTTCTTTCACAGAAGAAATTGACTCAGAGGATAGAGTGACTTGTTCAAAGGTCATAAAGCTAATTAAAGCATGAGAGCAGGATCTAAGGCCAAGTCTTTTGACACCAAATCTAGTAAAGCCTCCCTACCATGACCTTTGACCATTCTGTTTTCTCAGAGACCGGAAACTACATTATCAAGTTGAAGCTCAGGTTAAATCAAGGGCATAAATCAGTCTATAAATCAGCAATGATAGAAGAGTAGGGCAGAAGGTAACAGCAAAGCCTAGGTTCTTGTCTTGGTTCTGCTGCTAACTATTCCCTATGATTTTTGACAAGTCAACTTATCTCTCTAGGTCTCAGTTTCTTCATCAGTAGAATGTAAGGGCTCAACTCGCTGACTTTTTAAGTCTCCTCCAGTTTTAACGCCACTCTATCCTATGATCTCTAAAGTTTCTTCTGACTTCAAGATATTGTGATTCTGGCTATTTGTTGATCATATACTACGTTACCAGTAGAGTAGGTCATATCAGACAACTAATTATTAAGGATCTGTCATTGCACTGATGTTGGAACTCCTTTTGCCAAGCAGAATAGATTTTTTACAATTTGTAAGGACAAGTCTTAGAGAGTTGCCTGAGACTCATGAAACTGAAAAGTCATAAAAGCAGGAAGTGTCAGAAGCAACATTTGAACTTAGGTCTTGTGGAGTCCATGTCTTGAACACTAGGAAAGAAGTTCAGGTTCTTGCTTTGAAGAAGCTTATCATCTAGTCACAGCTAAAATACCTGACGCTATTAATGAGCATCTGAGATAAAAATGATAAAACTTGGGACTATCACCCAGGTGATCATATAACCAATTTTAAAACAAACACCCCCCCTCCCTTGATCTTGGGATTTCATTTTGGTGCTTTTCAGAGAATCCTAGGACAGCATGGGCTCATAGATACATCATAGTGTAATGAAAAGAGTAAAATTCAGTCTCATTTCCTTCACTTGACCACTTTCACTATGACCATGGGTAAATGTCTCCATTTCTGACCCTGAGGACTACTTAATGGGTGACTGTGATGATCAAATAAAATAATTTATGGAAATTGCTTTGTAAGCCTTAAAATGTTATGTAAATGTCAGTTATTATTTATTATTTACTTCTGAAAAATAAAATACTTGAAGAAAAAGATAGTGTTTTTTTTTAAAAAGAGCATTAAGTTTATTTTTATTTTTTATTTCGACTTATACAGAAGGTTGATACAAGATTAATTGCCACCTAGTGTAGTCATAATGATTCTGGTTAAATTTGGGAAAAAAAAGAGGTCTCTAGTGGAGTGCCTTAGGTGTCTGTCATTGGTCCTGTGCGATTTAACATTTTATCAGTGCCTTGGATTATAACATAAGTGGTATCTTACCGAATTTGTAAAAGACATAAATCTGAGAGAGAAGATAGCTAACAATGGATGAGAAGCAAAACTCTTTGTGGAGGCTGTATGTTGTATTTGAAGCCAGAGGACCTGGATTTAAATCCTCAACTCTGATACAGACTATCTGTGCTACCTTAGGCAAATATCTTCAGTTTTCTGAGGCAAGGCTTTCTCATCTGTTAAATAAGAGGATTGAACTTGTAAATTCAATCTTCATCTATGGTCTTACAAGTCTGACAAGAAAGATCACTGGGATGAATCTAAAAAATGATGTGTAAGGTTAGAATGATCATACCCTTGGGTTTAAGAGATTAACTATACAAACATAAGATGGGGGAGGTATATCTAAATAATAGTTCAGCTAAAAAAAAGAAACAAAGATCTTGGGGTTTTAGTGGACCATGAAATTCCTATGACTCAGCACTGTGACATGGAAGTCAAAAAGAATGAATATGATCATTGAATAATAAAGCATAATATTCAGAACTAGAAAAGTAATAGACCACCTTTGGGGTATAAGAGTCAATTTGACTCTCACATTTTAGGAAAATCAATTAATTGAAGATACAAAAAGCAAACAAAAAATGGTAAAAGCACATGGAATAAATATAATATAGGTATTAGTTGAGCGAATCATTCAATCACCAAATGTTTATTAATTGCTTTCTATGTGCCAGGAAGGCATTTTTCCTTAAAAAAAAAAAGATTCTGCTCTTAAAGAGCTTTAGTATGATAGGCAACATTCAAATAGCACTGTACATATAAAATAGATACAGTCTGCTTGTATGATAACGGTACAGGGAAGACCCTTGTAGGGGAGAAGGGGAGAGGAGCCAAAAAAACCCCCCTCTGAAGAGGGTAAAAGTGAGTTGAATCTAAAGGAAACCAAGGAAGTTAGGAGTTGAAAGTAAGAAAGGAAAGAATTCCCACCCTGGAGGAGAATCAGTGCAAAAGATAAGGGGTCCAGGAGGTGGATTGTCCTATTCAAGGAACAGTGTATAGTTAGTTAGATGGTAGAGTATATGTGGGGAAGGTAGGTAGGGTCTTGGTTGTGAAGGGCTTTAAAAATTCACAATGATTTTCTATTTGAGTATGAAGGTAACTGAGAGCCACTAATGAGTAGGGAGATGACATAGTAACATCAGCACCCTAGAAAATTACCTTTTCAGCTTAGACAAGTTGGAATGGGAAGAAGACTTGGGATATAGAGACCAATTAGGTTATTGCAATATTCCAGAAGTAATGAAAGCCCGTATTAGAATGATGGACTGAGAGGAAATGGGAGTAGTGTGGACCTTGGAATATTTGGAGGGTTAATATTAAGGGGGGGGGGGGAATCTAGCATCCTTCTGATGGGCCACAAAAGGGCAGTCAGGAATAATGTTGTAAAAAAGGACAATTTTAGACTGGCTATCAGGGAAAGTTCCAAAAACCAAGAGGCATCCAACAGTGGAGTAGACTGCTTCAAGAGGTAGTGGTTTTGCCTTCAGTAGAGGCTGTCTTGACAAAGGTTTGTTAGTTATGTGGTAGCAATCTTACTTAGCTTCAGGTTGAAGTAGATGGCCACTGATGTCTCTTTGGTTATTGAGATTCTGATACACATTGCCAAGGGATTAGAAACTATTTGAAGACAGAGACTACTTTGACCTCTCTGCTTTTTCCCTATTTATAGGTTTGAGAGGTGTAAAAACCACTGGTCTGGGATAGAGTTCTCCTCTATATTAGGTATGTGATCTTGGACAGGTCATTTAACTTTTCTTCATGTTGGTTTCCTCTTTTGTAGCGAGTGGACTAATAATATCTTCCCCATTCTTATGTTGGGCACATACTAGACATTCGATAAATGCTTACTGACCTGCATGGAGTTATTGTGAGGAGCAATATATATGTAGAGTGATTTGTAACTTTAAAAGTTGGAATAAACAGAAGTTATTTTTGATTGTCCACCCTATTAGCCAGTATAATGGTTAATAATAATAGCAATAATAATGATAATAAATCATAACAAACAAAATAGGACCTTAAACTACAAAGTTTATTTGCAATTGATGTTTCCACTCTGCCAGAAGTCTGTGAAAAGCCCATCAGGATCCAAAAGTAAAAGCGGTATGTTTAGGTTTGGGAGGGAAAGATCCAGTTACTTGCTACCTTGGGCAAATCTCTTAACATTTGGATTTCACTTTTCTCCTTCCTAATAAGAGTTGTATTAGATAGAAGATCTAACGTCTGTGACAACAGCTCTCTTTAGGTCACCAAACAGACTAGAACTTGATAAAAGAGTTGTGGCTCCTACCAATGTTTCTGAGTCAAAACGTGTTGACTGAGAAGCTTGATAAAGCTAGGTAAAGGCAGAATACCGTATGCTTTTCCTTTTCCAAAGTTTTCTGAGAGGTTTGGATAACATGACCATCTCCTCAGCAGAGGTAGAAGGGGGTAAAGGAAATTCTGAAGGTAGAGATAATGTAAAGGAGAAAGCCAGAGAAAGGAGCAAGAAGGAGGGAGAAGGCAGAAATGATAGTTGGTAATAAGAAAGACAAAGGGAAAATCCCGTTAGGAAGTAAGATATATTTGGTGCCTTGGTCCCTTTAGTTCTGAGTACCTTGAACTGGGAGTGAGAACTTGGGTTAGAAATGCTTAAAACGTTTTCAGTGCACAAAATCTGGCGTCAATATAGTGAGACTAGTAGGCTGAAGTCCTGGGAGGATGAGACCAGTCCCTCCTCTGGCTCCTTCCTCCCCTCCCCTCCCCTCCACGACCACCCCCATGTGATCTTCTGCCCTGAATCTGGGCACAGACACTCCCATCCTATTTCCCCGGCTCTTTGACCTCTTCCAGGGTCGCCTGACATTCCTTTTTCAGTCTCAAGAAATTCTCTCCCTCCTCCCCTCCGCCGTCCCTAATTGCAGGATATTTCCCTTGGGATGCGCTCTCCCGCCCCCATCCAGAAGCAATTCCGTCTTCTTCCCCAAGCTGCTCTTTGTTGCCTTCAGTCTCACCTGGAGAGCCAGGCTTTGGGGCGGGGTGCAAACGGAGTGAGGCTGGGTTATTGTCCCGGGACCAGCCCGGTCGGAGCGGGTCCCCCGAGTCTCCGGCCCTGGAACCTCCCCGAGCCCGGCTCCCGCCCCTCCTCCCCTCGAGCCGGGGCACCGGAGCCCCCCGGAGCGGAGGCCGGGGGGGCGCTGCCCCTGGCCGCAGGGCGGGGGCACGTGGAGCCAGATAAACGAGCCTGCACACCTCCGGGTAACAATCGGGGAGCACCGCGCAATCACTAGGAACGGGCGCTACGGCTATTCCTGGAAGCTCGGAGCCAGGACAGCAGGAATAAAGTATTCCTAGAAATTGAGTCATTCCCGCCGTCCCCCGCCCCCCGCCCGCCTGGAGCAGGAGGAGCGGGGACAAAGGGAGCCCCGAGGCCCCCGGGCTGGACCGGCGGCGGGGGGGAGAGGGCCGCCCAGTCCCGGAGAGCCCCGAGCGGCGGCGCGGCCGCTTGTCAGCCCCGGGCCGGGCGCAGAAGGGGGGACAGTCCCGGGCCCCGCTCCCCGCCCCCCGCGGCCGGGCCCCGACCCGGAGCTGCGCCCCCTCCCCACGGAGATGCAGGCGCGCTCCCTTCCCACTTTGTAACGGCGAGAAACCCGTGGAGCCCGAGACAAAGAAACTCCGCTGCCTCCCTCTCCGGTACCCCCTCCGCCCCCCAGACACTGCCCTCCCCCGGCAGCCGGCGGGGCGGCCTCTCGCCCTCCCTGCTCCCTCGCCAGCCCCCTTCCTGGGGGTCCGGGTTGGTGAGGGGCTGGGGGACGCTCCCGCGCCTCCGCTCGGCCCCCCGGCGCCCCAGCCGATGCTTAGGGAACGACGCCCCGATTCAGCGGCGCCTCCTCGCCCTCTCCAACTCTCACTGCCCCCCCCCGGCCCGTCCCGACCCTCTTGCCCCCCTCTCTGGCTACAGGTCCCGGGCCAGCCGCCTCCTCCCGGGCACAGCCCGGACCAGCCCGGCCCCCCCTAAATCGCTCTCCCCAGCTTCGGGGAGGAGCAGCCACAGCGAGGGGGAAGGACGAGGCGCATACAAAGCCGGGGGGAAGGAGCAAAGGGGGAGGGGGTTGGGGGTCCCGGTGGGGGGAGGGGAGGGCAGGCTCTATTTACCCGATTTCTTCTTCGACCTCCGAAATATCAGCGAAGATGAGAAAGACGACGAGCAGGGTGAGCAGAGCCAGCATCCAGCTCTTGAACTGCAGCTGCATGGCTCGGGAGCCTGCCTCCCACCGGACCGGCCAGCGGGCGTCGGAGCCGCCGAGGAGGAGCGCCTCTCCCACCTGCCTGCCGCCCCCCGGCCCGGGGAGCCCCGCTCGGGCGCAGGCTCGGCGATCGGCCCCCCGAGGCTGCCCAGCCCAGCCCCGCCGTCCCTCCCGGCGGCCGGCTCCTCTGCGCGCTCAGTTTGACAGCTTTGCTCCAGTCGGTGCCCGTTCTCCTCCGTCTCCCCCTCCCCTCCCCTCTCCTCCCCTCCCCGCCGTGGTAGCGCCTCTTAGGAATTTGCCAGGCACATCCCCGCCGCTCCTCTCCCGGGGACGTCGCGCTCTTCTCCCCCCGCTGCTGACCCCGACAGGGAGGAGGGCCACGGGCACCCCGACCCCCAGAAGCGCCGCCGCTCCCCTCTCTTTGTCCTGCTCCCTGGCCCTAGCTCTCTCAAAGTTTTCCTGACACAAAGACCCACACCTGGGGACCGCCGCCAGCCTGGGAGAAGGCGGATCCACGCTGACAAAGGTTCAAGCCCAATTTGCCTAATTTGGGGGGAAGGTGGGGGAGAAAACACTCGTAACCCCCCGCCTGCGCCCGAGATGCTGACACCTGCCGGCGGGGCAGGTGTTTGTCAGAGACTTCAAGGATGTATACATTGGAGCCCACACTCCTCTAATGAGGGATTTTAGAATGGGAAGTTTCTATTGGATAGATGAGGAAACTAAGGACCCGAGGGCTTCGCCCAAGGTCACAGAACAAGTCAGTGGCGCAGCGAAGACTAGAACCCAAGTCTTTAGACTATTTGACCAATATTCCTTCAGTACCATAGTTCATCGATTTTTTTTTTTTTTGGCACTGATGTTGGAGACGGAACGCTTTATTCTAGTATCACACCCCTCTTTTATTACAAAAATCAATACCCACCCCCTAGACTCATCTTGATGGAAAGGCATGGTGGAAAAGCTGGGTGCCCACAAGGGGTAAATGCCCCCCATGCTGTATATTTTACGCTTCCCCAGTCTTATACAGATTAACTCAAATTAAATTTTGCACCAACCATTTGCTTAGGGCTGGAAGGGCTCCATTAAGTTTTAGTGGAATTAGAAAATTGCTTAAAATTTTTCTGAGCTAATTGCACAATTCATCAGAACCAGAAAAAAGTACCTTTACAGCAATTATAACCCAATTTATGTGAAGAGTATTGAAGTTTGATCATGGGGAGAAAGGAACTATATGGATAGTAATTTTAAAAATCATAATCTTATTTTGGAACTATTAACCAGTTCATAGGATCATAGATTTAGAACTCGACTGGACCTTTGAGGTCAACCTAACAGGAAAATTCAAGGGTAGTAGAACTGCTCTGATGTCTGAGTTGCTTACACAGTTGTTCTTGTCATCTCTATGTCATTGGCACAGCTGCTGAAAGAGGTTAAGTTTCTAGGGAGAGTACTTTAGGCAGTCAGAATGGGGAAGACCAGGCACTTTGTTTTTCCAGTAAATCATTTCCCCAAACATTTAATTTTTCTAGGTGCTAATCTACCATGTAGATTAATGAAAGAGAGAGTTTCCAGGTCTCATGGAATAGTTATAAGAAATGATGTCGGTTAGGTATGGGAGGAAGGTCAGAGTATAGAAAAGTAATTAAAAAGAAACTGCTTTCTTTTGTCATAAGGAATTCTCATAATCACCAGTCCCATCTTAGGGAAACTATGTCAATAATGCTGCAAGCATGGAAGTTAGTGGCTGAGCTTGGGGAGAAGTATATTATTATTGGGGGGGGACTTTTTGAGTGTAGTAGTTTCTTTTTTTTCTTTTTCTTTTTCTTTTCTTTTTTTTTTACAATTTCTTGGCCTGGCACCACCATTGAAATCCCATTATAAGGAACTCCAGGAGGAAGCCATTTATTTTTTTTTGTTACTGTAGAATTTGCTTATGACAACTTATTGATGAAAATTTATTCCCAGTTTGCTGGAACTAGAAATAAAAGAGAACCTTCCAGTAATGAATTAGCAAATGAAGAGGTACTCGGAACTAAATAAGGAAAAGTGAGACCAGGCACACTATCACTGCCACCCCATTTCTCTTCCTGAAAAATGTTGTTTCTTTTTGCATATTGAGTATATTTGGGTGATTGCTTGGGAATATAAGTATTAGAAGAGAGGTGATCACCTCTTAAAGACTGTTAAGGGTTTAGTTCTCTTTCCTTTATACAGTTACTGCTTCTTTATGTTATTCTTCCCATAGAATCTATGTTTTAACTAATCCGTACCACTAGCTGTTCCAAATTTTGACTCAATGCCCCTCTCTGAATACACCTTAGAACAGTGCCTGGCATGGAATAAGCCCTTTAGAAACGCTTTATTTAAGTTCCAGCTAAAGTTCTATCATCTATAGGAAGTTTTTTCCAAACTCTTAATTCTAGACCTTCTTTCTACTGACTATTTCGTATTTATCACACACATATATATATATATATATATATGTATGTATAGCTTGTTTATACATAGTTGATTCCATGTTGTCTCCTTCTTTAGATTATGAGTTCATTGAAAAGAGAGACTGTCCTTTGCCTTTCTTTGTATCTTCAGAGCTCAGCCCAGGAGTTTGCAACTAAAAATTGTTTATTCCCATCTTTCAGATTCCTTATCTTTCTTGAAGACATCGACCCTCATGGAATCTTCCCTGATTCCTAGCTTTAAAGTGTTTTTCCCCATCCTTAAATTTCCCTAGAATATTTTCTGTGACCTCTCCTCAGTCCTGAATGGGACCAAATTCTCTCTAACTTGACTAATTTCCTATGGTAGAGCAAAGTGAAAGACAGAACATTTTAATAGCCTCCAGGCATTCTGGGTCTGGATATATCTCTGAAAGAGCTGGTACCATCCTCCTGAGAAAGAGGATCTTAGAATCAATGAATCAATGAAATGCTATTTGTAAGAGCATTTAGCACAACAAATACTTCTTGCTCCCCTATTCTCCTTTCCTTCCCCAATGCCCCCAGCACATCTTGTTCAGCTTTTTACTTCTCTTGTAGAAGAATGTAATCTCTCTGAGGGCAGGACTTGTCTATCATTTGTGCTCCTATATCTTTTATCTAATGTGCTACCTGGTACTTAATAAATTTTTATCAATTGATTATAGAAAATAATTTTTACATGGACAGTTACTAATAAAACTTATTTTGGTGCCAGATAGTTCTTTATAAGTGTGGTGTAACAGGAATCTTCAATAACATGCTTGATATGTTAGGACAACAGTTTCTTAATGCATCTTCCCCCTATCTTAACTCACTTTTCTCCCCACACACAATCTCCAACCCACACAACTTCTTTTAGTCCCAGCTTCCCTGGAGTAGCTTGCTGGCCTCATGCTGGCCAGCTTCTTTGACACAGCTTCCTAGTCTAGGGCCAATAAAAACCCCAAATCCTGTGGATTCTAGGCCTTTCCAAATTGACCCGGTCTTGAGTATACTCAAGTCTGAGCTGCTATATATCTTGATGATTGGGTGACCAGAAAACACTTCGATGACTGATCAGACAAATTTTCAAATAGAGATTGGTGGTCGTGGTGGTAGGGTGCTGCTGTATCCTTTCTGTGTGGACAAAGTAAATTTCCTCCTTTGTTAAACTTTCATTGCCTTGTGAGTGCTTTGTTGTATCCCAAGACTGAATCTGAATGAAGAGAATAGTGGCTTTAGAGCCCCACCAATAACACTAGATTGCCCTCTTTCACTTGTGTGTTATATAGGAGTGCATGGGAGCAGCTGGCTCTCTTCCCTCTCCCTCTCATATTTCTTAATGCTGAAAGAAATCCTTAGGTGAGGGTAGGATTTGCACAGTCTTGCATCAGCTTCTGCGGCTGAGGATGAGAAATGGAAAGGGGACATGTTAATGCTTTTCCAAGATCCAAAAAGACTCAGTGGGAGATATTGATTCAGTAGGCAATGGGCTACCTTGCTGCAGGGAAAAGGAAGAAGTGAATGTGGCCAAATTCTCCCTAACTTGGCTAAGGACCTCTGGTTGAGCAGAATGAAAGATAGAACTTTTTGAGTAGCCTCCACGCATTCTGGGTCTGGATATGTCCCTGAAAGAGCTGGTACCATCTCCTGAGAAAGAGGATCATAGAATCATAGGTTTAGAGATAGAACCTTGGAGTTGCCCAAATTTCCAATTTTACATATAACTTATGGGGTATTCTCTCTCACATATTCTCCTCCTCCCCCCAAAAAGGGTACTCCAGTTTCAAGACACATTATGAGTCATCATCTACTCAAAACTCAAATAGTTCAAGAGATCCCATTGGTGTATTTATTCTTTTCAGTTAGCCAGAGGCCAAATTAATCCCCACAAAAGACACTTAATAAAATAGTATAGCAAATAAAATGCCAAGAAAAGGTTCTCTATATTTACCCATGATGTATTCTCTCACATTAACACACATAAAGTTGTATGGCTGGGGAACAAACATAAAAAGCACATACATGGTCAGAAAAGATGCCCAGTCTCTGAGACACAATATATGGCCAAAGTATAATGTTCTCAAAGAAGACCACGACATCAGAGAGGTGTTACCATGACAAGCACATGAATTGGTGTGCTGTGTTAGCCTATACTTTCTTCTCCAGATCTACCTGGGTCCTAGTGGCCAGATATAAATCTATATGACTGGAGATGGTCCTAGATTTTAGGCAATCAGGGTTAAGTGACTTGCTCAAGGTCACATGGCTGGTATGTGTCAAATGGATTTGAATTCCTTTTGTTCTACTCACTGTGCCATGTACCTGTCTAACAAAGCTTACATAGTTCCCATATAACACCAGCCAAAGTGCAGTTAAAAAAAAGATAGACAAAAATAGTCCCACACTGAAATGTTTTTGTGCTGAATTAATTGTGCCAGACAATTGGATTAAATTTTTCTTGCAATTTCTGTTCAATTTTCTTTTAGGGATCTTCTGTACCCCCAAATTTATTTTTATGTATTCTTTCCCCCCATTTTTATGCATTCTGCCAAAGAAAACTTGTGTTGATTCTAGTTATTGAAACCCACTTTAGATCCTCTGATTTTGTGAGTCAGAAAAACAGCTAAATGAAGGAAGAAAGGTTATGGTCTACCTTCCTAACCCACATTGTTTTTTGTATCGTGTATATTTGTCAACAGCAAAAACAAAACAAAACACAAAAAACCTCCTGGCTTTTGAGTTTTATTTTGACCAGGTTAAAGCTTTCATGTCTTCCTATATATAGAATAGGAAATTTAGGCTCTGAGATATTTTTGATTTATCCAAAGTCACACAAATAGCCACACTGGGATTGGAATGCAGGCCCTTTGACTCCAAATAAAACCTCTCACAGCACAATGAAGAATTTTTATTGGAGAGAGAATGTTATTGGTGGTAACACTTAGCACTTAGAGCACACATTCTGCTGTTGTGTTTGTAACATTCAAATATTCAATCTAGCCAATAAACAAATACTATTGAGGCATTGGATTGATTGCTTCCCTCCTTTTTCCTCCCCCCATCTTGAATAGAATAAGAAAGTAAAAGTCCAGGGATTACCTGGTGGGTGACAATTGCTTTCTACTCTTGGAGAGGGCAGAAGCAGTACTATGCTAAATGGTAAAAACTAAATGTATATAAGTTAATTTGATAAGAATCCATGGAGATCTGCCAGAGAGAACTGAGGCAGTAGAACAAAAAGGGTTGCAACACTGCAAATAAAATTTAACCCATATCCAATTTAACCCATAGCCTTCCAGATTGGGAAGGACTGGGACCTTGAGCTGTGGAATGGGGACTTCTAGGATGACTTTAAGGGATCAGATGAGTTGGGGCCCCTAGGGCCCCTGACTCCCTGTGCCCTTCAACTAATACTTTAATGATCATCTATTGTTATTTGCCACCTGTCTTATCACCCAAATCCATACACTGAATACTGGCCAGTGGCTATCAAGTAATTAGATCTGCAAAGAGAGGCAGGAACCATCCCAGAACAGGTCACTTATACTCTGCCCTGGGGCAAATAAAAATTGCTGGGCTAAGGAGCTTCCTAGAATTTAGCTAGGAAGGGACACTGATTTTATTGGGACCAGGGCTCTCATTTTGTAGTCTAAGACTATAGCATAAGTACCCAAGGGAGTAATTGTGGGAGGGGAAGGATCTATTTCACCACAGAATCAATAGATTCCAGATTTATATATTCCTGAATTTATTCTATATATTTTGAAAAAATTGGCACAACTCCCATATTATCTCTTAGGCCTAGAGTATTTGGCTGGGCAAAGTAGGAACCAAAAGTGCTTCAATCACCTTCAAAAATTATAAGAAAGCAATATCACCTCCCCAAGGAAAGAAAAAACCAAACCAAACAATAACTAAAAATGCAATAGTCATTCCGAAATGAATAGTTTGCTACTTTCTAGTCAATTACCTGTTTAGCGATCTGGATGAAGGGGAAAGTAAATCTTTTCAGTGATTTGAGCTCAAAGTGATTTGAACTTTGCTAAGAAATAAAGAAGTTAAGATCTAGGAGGAAATATATATCTATACATATCTATATACATATCTATCTATATCTATATATCTATCTCTATCTCTATCCGTCTATCTATCCATATACACTGGTTTAAGAGCTGAAGAATTTTTTAAATAATCTGGGGTGTGACAAACACAGGTTTGGAAGACTGGAGATAAGGAGTTTTAGGGCAGTATTATTTGGAAGGAATTCATTGAACGAATACTTAATTTTAATATTTATATATCCAATGTAAACGTCTACTTGAAGTACTCAACCACTGAAAAACACAACAATCAGGTGGGCAGACTCATCCAACCCATAACAAAAATCAATATGAGATGCTTCCTGGACTACAGGATCCATACAAGATATAGTCCCTAGACTAGAATGGACATTGAAGAAGAGAAAGAATGTACGTATTATATAGAAATCAAGAGATGCTATTAGCCAAGTCTGATCTTGCTGCTGTGACAGCCAAATGCTTCAGCGGCTGGCAAATATGCCTTGCCTAAAAGTTCGGATGTGGCAGATTTCCTGATGAGAAGAATATACCACATATTATGTTGGCAGATTGACTATGTAAGGTTTCTTTTTGTCATGGAGGGGGGGAGACATTTGTTTTGACTATTGACACTTAGAATTTGGATTTGTATTCCCAAGATGCTGAATTTGAGCAGAAACAACCACTAGGAGCTAACAGAGTGATTGATATACTGCTCTAGGATTCCATACTTTATGGCTTCCCATCAAGAATTCCAATTTATTACTAATGAAGTCCAAGGGTGGGTATAGGAACATGGAATAAACTGAACTTTATACATACCACATCACCCTCAAGCAGCTGGCATTATAGAATGCTGGAATGGGCTATTAAAATCTCAAATAAAATGGGTTTTTTTTCTGGAGACCAGGACCTAGAAGTCTGGGGAAGCATTTTGCAGGTGGTAGTTCATGACCTTAATCAGCGGTCATTATCCTATTTAGTCTCTCCCTTCCTTTGGTCACATAGGTCTGAAAATCAAGGTGTGAGAATCAAGAATAGAGGGCAAATAACTAGAGGTAATGTATGGGTTAAAGATTTGAGGAATTCTTCAGAATTTCTTGATTCCATAACTCATGCCCTCCAGCCTGCCTGGTTAGCCATTCTTGCCAGAAAGAGATTGGAAGTAGACCCTAGAGTTTGGGATACCTAGACTTATGCAACAGATTTATAGGAGGTGATATTGATGTCGGTGATGTGTTGTTTAAATAATTGTATTGTACTGTGTACACTATTGTAGAAGAGATGGGCACAAGAAGAGGAAGGCCATTCAAACCTCAATGCAGACACTTAATATGCCTAAATATAGCAATGCAAAAGGGAGTATATGGAGGCTATCTGTGTCCCCAATAATTAAGTGCTGCAAGAATGCTGTTTATGTTGTGGGTAATATCTGAGATTGATTAGCAGTTCTGCATTTATAATGTAATGTCTGATTATTTTGCTTTATAATGTCCTTGATCATGTATAATGTTTGGTGTTTATAAGTGAGTGGCAGAATGTATTGAGTAGATAAACTTGCTTGTGACATGGAGTGGTTATGAAGTACATTCTATAGTTGCTCTGTTTGTGACATATAAATATTCACTTTGGTCGGCCGGTCCCCCCCACCCCCAACCCAGCTCACCACTGGAGTTTACTGATTTGCTGTAATTGACTGGGAAAAGATCTTCCACAAGCATGACTGTCAGATAAAGAGTAAAATTCAATGATTCAAAGGACAAACTGGATGATATCAAAGCCACTGGGAAAGAACTTAGCTCTAGAGTGATCCAGCAAATATTCTGTGAGTGGTCATTAGGCTGTGTGAAGTACGGTCATTTAACCAATCCAAAGCTAACTATGCCTTGGGAAAAGAGGCAAAGTAGAGAGACAGTGTAGGACATTGAAAAGAGTATTGGACTTAGCATTGTAGGATTGAGTTCATAGCCCTTCTCTTCTGCTTACTACCAAATGACCTTGAAATATCACTAAACTACTCTGAACCCAAGTCTCTTTTTCAATAAAAGGGAAGAGGTTAGATTTGAGACTGGGGTGTTAAATTCAGAGCACCAGATATGCTTGTCAAAACTCTTGAATAAGGTCTGAACCGAATTAATAGCAATTGGGAAATGTTTAACAAAATAAATAAAAATATAATTCATTATAAGTGAAGTTAATATGTGGCTTTCTAAGTCAATATGCATCTGAAGGGATCCATTTCTATTTGTCTGATACCACTGGACTAGATGACTCCAATTCTTTGAGCCTATGAGTATAAGGAGGCTGCACAGAAATCTTAGTTAAGGACAGAGCAAGATACCATCAGCCTAGATGTAAGACTTACAAGATGCAAGATTTATAAGATGATATGTTGCATCTCAATAGCTTTCATTCTACAATTGTTTTTGGGATTTGAAGGCTAATCTAATTATTTTTTAATATAAAATGTAAATAAGAATAAATAGACCAAACTTGAAATGGAGCAATAAAACCAAATGAGAACAACACTGAGAAAGACTACAGCACCTTTGGTATGGTAGAGACAACAGAGCACTACAGCACTAATGGTAGAGAAAGACTGAGGAGACAAGGATCTGTAACAGAGGAGCAGTGGGGCAGCAATTGAAAGAGGGGATAGTTAATTAGCAATGAGCCACACATCCTATAATGAAAGTCTACACTTAGACCTTGCCCCTACCAGGCACGGAATCCAGAGCTCTGCTCTAAGTTTCATCAGTTGTATAGTGCAATGCATGAAGTGTTTGGGTGGGAATCAGAAAGGCCTTCATTTAAACCCTGTTTTGACACTTATGTATGGTGTGGCCCTAGGCAGATCATTTAATCTCTTTGAATTTCAGTTTTCTCATCTTAAAATGAGGCTAATAATTGTATCTACCTCACAGGGTTGTTGTGAGGATCAAATGAGATAAAATATGTATCACAAACTGTAACTTGCCATGTAAGTACTATTGTTATTATTACAGTTTCTGAAGAGAGTTGATTTGCTAGAAGAATGAAGAAGCTCTTGAATTTCTAGAAAAATTTAAGTTCTTTCTGACTGCAGGCCTTACTCATTCAAGTGGAAAGCTGGAAGCCTATTTCAGGAGGAGAGATTGTTTTGTTCTCTCTCTCTCTCTCTCCTCTCTCTCTCTCTCTCTCTCTCTCTCTCTCTCTCTCTCTCTCTCTCTCTCTCTCTCTCTCTCTCCTCCCTGCTCTGCCTCCGTGTCTGTCTGTCTCTTCTCTGTCCCCTACCAATTCGTTGAAGGGATCCTTTGAGACAAGTTACTAAACTTCTTCCAGGCTCCAAAAGGAACTGTGAAAAATGGAAGGAAGTTACAGGGAGCTTGATTCTAGTGCAATCTAAGTACGAACTTCCCAACAATCAGAGCTGTTTCAGAATGGAATTTCGCCTGCCTCATGAAGCGGTAAATTTCCTGTTATTTGAGGTGTTCCAGCAGAGATTGAAAGACCACTTGTCAAGAATGTAGAGAATTTGGACCAGATAAGGTCTGAAATCCCTTCTCATTGTAACTCTCTGACTCAATGTTGATAATCACCTCTTGTATGCTATGGGTTTTGTCTCAACTCCAATCAAGGCCCATCAGTCTGAACAGCAGGGATTTGTACTGCTGTTTCTTTGTGTTCACCTTAATGTAGGCTGTGAACTTGTACTGCTAGGGGAATGCCTTATTGCATTTGCTGCAGCAGAATTTTTGCTGTATTTGTAGGTGACCCTTTCATATCTACTTTTAGACCAAAGGTATTGTCACACTATCATCACTGAAAGGGCCTCTTCCCCATGTGCAAAATGATGGACTCAGATGACAATGTTTAAGGAAGCTACTGTCACATTCATTAAAGAAAATGACCCTTCCCCATAGTGTGGGAGCTAACAGACTTCCAAGGTCTTGTTACACTCGAAGCACTAAGGGCATCTGCATCATTTGTAGGTGCTGGTACCTGGCCAGAAAGTCAGTCTTGTCATAGTTCTTGTAGCACTCAGTGGAGAAGGAGGGTTTCTTTTCTCTGTTCACCTTGTTTTTTATTGGCTATTGGAGATTTTGTGTTAAATCACTGAAGAGGAATGGTAAGAGCCAAGATGAATTTGATTTGCAATAAATGATTGTCCTGCTTTATAGAACTTGTACATCTGGAATTCCTAGAAAACAGTTGCCCCTGAGGACTCTCCAAGTCAAGATGCTCATCAGCACTGGAACCTTTGGACCGTTCTGTTGTCTACAAATGTCCTTAATCTCTGAAAAATGTTCTTCCTCTTTTTCAATCTGGATAATCAAGTCTGGGTTGGGAATGGCACAACCAGTGAGACCAAAGTCTTATACATGATATTCATTTTGTCCTTGTAAAGTGCTTTCTGCCATTTTCTCAGTCTTCCACTTATTCTTGTTCCATGACATGTATGGTCACATAGCAAATGTCATAGGCACTAGAGCAGGAGCCCCTGAGACCATGCCTCCTCATGATATATAGAGTAAAGCAACCTCCCATATGTTTATATATATATGTATGTATACATATACATCTGTATATCTAGCTATAATTTTCAATTTAGTTTATTAATAAGTAAATATACATATAATAGGAGTTCATACTCAAAGTTTTTTGTTGATAATTTTGTGCTCAAAAAAGTTTGGAAACTAGTGTTTTAAAGAGTAAAGGAGGGGAGTGAGAGTTCCTGTGGACCATGCGATGAGTACCTTAGATATAGCCTGAGATGAGCATAGAGGGTCTCAAAGATGCAGGATCAGGAACTGAATCTAGCCACCATCCTGGAAAGCATGGAGGCAGGGACAGCAGAGGGAGATTTGCATAATTGAGTACTACTCTATAGTTGGTGGCAAGTAACCATTATAGCTGCCTGGCCATTTGTGAAGATTCATGTCATTGCTTCATAGAAACTAAATTGTATTCAGACCAACAAAACACTTCTACAATGCTCCATCTGGTGTGAAAAAAAATACAGAAGGTTATAATGTGGTTTTAACTTCTATTTGATGAGAGAGCTTGTGAGAAGCTGCATTTATCTCATATATTTAAATCTGTGAGTTTTATTCCCTTGTGAACCAGTTATTGTCACAACAAAGTAGCATGATGTGGTACAATGAGTGCTAGTCTTGGAGTTGGAAGAGTCCATATTTGAATTTTGTATTTGATTTTTATGAACTGTATGATCCTGAATAAGTCACTTCACACTCTTGAGGTTCAATTTCCAAATCTGTAAAATGGGCACAATAAGACTTGTAGTAGCAACCTTATCGGGTTTTTAAAAAGAGGATCAAATAAGATGATTTATATAAAGTTATTATTATTATTTATTATTTCCCATCTTCCCTGGATGAACCTCCAACTCCTGGAAGAAATGGATCCTTGATTTAGACCTAGAAGATCATCTAGTCCAACTTCATTTTACAAGATAAGAAAATAGGAAAATAGAATGGATAAATGACTGCCCAAGCTCACACAAATAATTAGAGGCAAAACCAAATTTGAACCTATATGTTATCACTCAAAATCTAATAGTCTTTACACTATACCAAATTGGGAGACAAAGAGAAAAGAATGTAGCAAGTTGGGAAAACCCATTTCTAATAGGTTTAGTTCTAGGTATAGTTGTCATCCTGGAAAAAAAGCTTGCACTACCTCAAATTCATAAATAGAATGTGATACATTGAAGGCCTCTCTTCTTACCACCTTATATCTGTCTGTACCAATCTGGGATCTAATGGAGTCACTCCTTTGGGTTAAGACATTGATTTGCTAAAGTCAAACAACTGTAACAACAACAAACATTCTGGTAGACATAGAACATTAAAATTATTAGAATATTAGGTCAAATAAATTTTTTTTATCATATTAGTGTTCTTTTCATCCTGGACCGGTTGAGAGTCCAATGATAGAATTTTGAAAATTAAGATTTTATGTAGGAACAAATGATAAGGTTTTGGTGTTTGAAGGGCTCTTGATAATTCTTTATCATAAATCCTTATTTTAAAAATAAAGAAATGAGGTAGAAAAAGAAAATATTTTTTTCAAAGTAGCATGACTAACTTAAAGACAGAGAGAAGACTAGAACCCTGTGTGTGTGGTTTTTTGTTTTGATTTTTTAATTTACTGGTCCTTCCTCTAAGAGAGAAAGGAGTGGAAAACTTCTTGTTTTCTAAAATCTTCCATCTTTCTCATAAAAATGTTACCAAATCATTCACACATTCCCTCACTCACTTATGAGGAGCCTGAAGCTAGAGAGGGGAAGTAATTTGCCTAGGGTCACAGAGAGAGTAAGTGGCAGATCCAAACTTTGAACTAGATCCTCTCACTCAGAATTTAGCACATTTTAGATAAGTAAATTACTTGTCTAATTGATTCCCAGATCTTTTCAGAGTCCATATCCTTCTCTATCCACTACCAGCTTATTTCCAGTCCTCTACATCTCTCATCTGCATTATTTTAAGAACATTGGGTCTTTCCCCCTCTCCTATCCATCTTCCTACCAAGGAGATTTTTCTAAAGTGCCAAACTGACCCCTTCACTCACCTACTCAGTCAACTCAAATGACTCCCTATTGCATCTATAATCAAATGTTTAGTTTTGTTTATCTTTTAATGTTCCTCATGAACTGGTTCCAAGCTACCTTTCCTTTTTCTGTATTTTATAGTTCAGTCAAACTGGTTTTCATAACATTCCTCTCACTTGAGAGGAATGATATCTCTCTTGTCACTGCTTCCAATGTATTCTCCCTCAACTCTGGAATCTTAGAATCCCTTGTTGCCTTCAAAGCTCTGCTCAAGTGACACTTTCAACATAAAGCATATTCTGACTCCTAGCTATAAACGCCTCCCTTCTCAATTTCCTATGTGTTTTTTATATACTGAGTTATGTTCAAGTCATCTCCCCCCAACAGATCTAATCTCTCTCTCTCTCTCTCTCTCTCTCTCTCTCTCTCTCTCTCTCTCTCTCTCTCTCTCTCTCGTTACAGAATATTCAAGTTTGAAGGGTCCTTAGCAGTCATCTAACCCAACTCATACTCCTAAAGGAAATAAACAAGATATGGTCATCCAGCCTCTGCTTGAAGACCTCAAATGAAAGATTTTCTCCTGAGGCAGTCCATTTTACTTTTGTGTAGTTCAATTATTAAGAAGTTTTTTTGTTCCCCTGAAATCAAGACCAAATTAATCTCTTCACAATTCCCTAGCATTGTTTCTGGTTTTGCCCTATGGGGGCTAAAGAGAACAAGTATAATCTATCTTCCACATGACAGTTATTTAAAATGCTTGAGCTTAGTTATCATGCCCCCCCCCCCCCCCTTGAGGCTTTTCTTTTTTAGACTAAATGTCCCTAATTCCTTCAGCTGATACTCATGACATAGGCTCAAGGCCTTTGAATAGCCTGGCTGTTCTCTGAATGTTCTTCACTTTATCAATAGCTTTCTTAAATTTTGGATGCCTAGAATTGAACAAAATAATCCAGATGTGATATGATATTGGCAAAGTGCAACAGTAATGTCATTTCTTAAATTCTTGGAAGTTATATATCTCTTAATCATATATATATATATTATATTAAATTTCCACATTTTATTGTTGACTTATATTGTTTTTCAGCACACTAAAACCCCTAGATTATTTTCAGACACCATGCTATCTAACCATTCCTTCCCTATATTCTACTTATGAAGCTGGTTTTTGAACTATTTGTAAGATCTGACATTTATCCCTATTGAATTTCTTTTTATCAGTTCTTGTCCAGTGTTCTAGTTGCTAGTCTATGAACAATTTTTGGGAGTGGATTCTATCATCTCATATGTTAGCTATCTATCACAGTGTTGTGTCCCCTATAAAGCAAATTATCGAATTGCCATTACCTTATCTATTTCTCCATCAAACTCTTCCCCTCTGGTTCTTGAATTTCCTTATATGACATATCTTCTCGGTATAAGAAAATATTTTATCTATACTGTTCCTTTTAAATATAATTTATTCATCTAAAAGCTATTTTCCAGGCCTAGTTTTCATCCCATTAATCTCAGTTATACATGTAAGAACATTTTTGTTTCTTTACATTAGGACCTATAGTACATCTTGTTTATTTAAAAAAATTCCACCATTTGTCTACAGACATTTGATGTTAGAAATGGTACTATTTTCTTCTTGTTGTAATTTTGTACTTTTATGAACTTCTGGGTATTTCTATGATTATTCTTATTCCTTCATTGTAGGTACACTATTCTCTATGGTATCTTAGCTTGGTGAATACACAAATCATTAGATTGTTAAATACTTTCTGCATTTTAAAGGCCTTGGGTGTTTTTCCCCCCTTCCACTTAATAAAAGACAGACAATGTGAGAGGAAATGTAAAAAGGTAGAATATCATATTCTGAATAGATTAATAGTCTATTATTTGTCTTTGCCTGCGGTAATTCAGAGAAGTCTTCTCTTTTGAAATTTACACTAAAATTGAATATACTCACAAATGTAACTTTTTAAAAGCAGAATCTTGGCTATGTGGATAGGGTGATAAGCAAAAGTAAACCAGCAGATTTGCATTCCAATTGGAACCTTTGTAAATAGCAAGATTGTATACTGGTCTTAAAAAAAAGCCAACCCAGGTAATTTCTCTAAAGGTTTCTTAGAATAACAGTAAGAGATCTGGGGAGATTTATAATGCAGCAAGGTAAGAATGAGAAACACGCCTAAAGAATGAATATGAAGGGAAAGGGAAGGGGTCTTTATATGAATTATTTACTGTGGGTTTTTAAAACAATTCCAATTCTGATTAAAGATAACTTTGAATCAAGAGAGGAAGTCTTAGGCTGACAAGCAGAACAGTATTGGAATTAAGGGTTACTGAGATTTCTAATCACAATCTTAGCCTCACTACTCCATCTTATTGCATCAAATAATCACTTTAAAAAACTTGCATTCTTCAGCTTTGAAAGTAGCCAAAAACAAATGATACTCTTTAGATTTTAAGTCTTATGCCAAACTAAGGGAACAAAACTTACTTGTGACAAAGCCACATTGACATATCCATTTTCAACAAGTCCATTGCATACATTTGTAGCATGTTTATAGGATCAAACAGTTTGGCACAGTCACACAACTTGGGGTCCTAACTTCACAGAATACTAAACTTGGACTTAACTAGACCTGGATCCAGATCTTACCTCTTGAAACCTACCAGATAGTTGTGTTCCAGTAGACTGGTCCAACCCTAACAAAGAGTATATGAATAGTTTAGTTGACCTTTGGATACAGTTCCAAATTGTTTTCCAAAATGGTGGGATAAGGTCACAACTCCACCAACTTTTTCCAACATTTTCAACATTTTCCAACATCTTCAACATTTATCACAAGGAAAAACTTGAAGAAGAAGGGACTTTATCTGAGAACAGAAAGAAGCCAGTGAAGTCAGGGGGCAGAGTCATCCTGATCCATATCTAGCCACTGGACCCAGATCTTTCTGGAGGAGAAGTAAGACTTGTAAGCAGAAGATGGAAAACATTCTAGGAATGGGAGGCAGCTAGTGAAAATACATGGAATTGGGGGATGGAGTTTCTTGTGTGAGAAACAGCTAAAAAGATCTTTATTACTGGGTGGGAATAAGATATTAGAAGACTATAAAGGTAGGAATGGACCAAGTTATGAAGGGTTTAAACACCAGATCAGAATGGAAGGCAGCTAGTGAAAATACATGGAATTGGGGGATGGAGTTTCTTGTGTGAGAAACAGCAAAAAGATCTTTATTACTGGGTGGGAATAAGATATTAGAAGACTATAAAGGTAGGAAGGGACCAAGTTATGAAGGGTTTAAACACCAGATCATTTTGTACTTGATTGAATGCTGTGTGTGTGTGTGTGTGTGTGTGTGTGTTGTGTGTGTGTGTGTGTGTGTGCGTGTGTGTGTCTCCATGTCTGTGTGTCTGTGTGTCTGTGTGTGTGTGTGTGTGTGTGTGTATGTGTGTTTGCTCCTCCTTTAAATGTGAGTGAGGCTCAAAAATTGCCTGTTACCCCAATCCTTCTTCCTTGTTCGTGTTGATTTCTACTTTTATTAGCTATGTGTGAGATCATTTCCTCCCTCCTTTTTCTTCCTTCATCTTTCCTTTCTTCTTTTAAAATAATAAAAATATAACAGACCCACTCCTAGATTTTCTGTCTAATTAGACTTCCTCTCTCCCTGAAGGTGATAAGGCTTTGAGATATGTCATCTCTCCTATTAGAATGTTATGATTTATCTTTGCTTAGATCCTTATGATTGTTTTCTCATATTTAATTTTTAAATTTCTTTTGATAATTTTTTTATTTTAAAGTTTCTATACAGCTCTGGTCTTTTTATTAGGAATGCTTGGAATTTCTTGATTTCATTAAAGATCTTTTTTCCCCTTTATGATTATATTCAGTTTTGTTGGATAAGTCATTCTAGGATGTAAACCTTCTAGAACATCATTTCATCATTTTATCTTCATTTACTTGCAGTTGTCTGTTGTTAAATAATGTATGATCCTGACAGTGGCTACTTAATATTTGAATTCTCTCTTTCTGGCTGCTTGCATTATTTTTTCTTTTATCTCAAAGTTTTCAATTTTGACTATAATATTCCTGGGAGTTTTCATTTTGGGGTTTCTTTAAGAAGATGATTGGCAGATTTTTTTTCCTGTTTCCTGTGTTTCTAAGAAATCTGGGCAGCATTCTTTTATCATTTCTTAAAATATGATGTCAAGGCTCTTCTTTTGGGGCTGGAGAGATTAACTTTCAAGTAGTCTGAGGAATCTTAAATTCTCTTTCCTCAATATTTTTTCTAGGTCAGTTGTTTGTGCTATGAGATATCTTTAATTTTCTTCTATTTTTCAATGTTTTGACTTTTAAAAAAATATTTCTTGCCTCTTGGAGTCATTATCTTCTCTCTAGTCCATTTAAATTTTTCGGAGTTTGCTGCAGAGGAAAGATTTTGTAATTCTTGTTCCAAGCAGTTAATTCCATTTCCATTAGTTTCTTTCATAGCTCTCAACTTTTCCAAAAGTTTTCCCTCTAGCATGAAACTTTTATTTATTAAAAAAATATTTTAAAGTCATTTCTGTAACCCTTTGCATCTCTTCCAGGAATTCTAGTTGAAAAAACTTGTGCCCATGTTGTGTAGGGATTTGTTGAGATCATTCTATTCTTCTGGTTCTGTTTCTTGAAACTCCCAGTCACCATTATATTTCTTTGTGGTGAGATTCTTTTTTTTTTCTTTGTCTACTAATTCTTTTCATGTGCTTCTTGACTTTTGACTTTATGCTGAGGTCATATATTTCACTCTTTTGGGGGAAGGGCAGGGTTGAGTTGGCGATTTCTTGGGTCCTTTGCTGCTTTTCTTGGGGGGTGGGGCATGGTATTGAGTTTTATGTTATTCCAAAATCTTAGAGACTGAGGAAAGTTTCTGATCACTTTCCCTCTTGGTCTGAGCTCTGCAAATTTCTGATTTGATTTTTGAGTCTGAGCATTACATTGGTGGGCTTGTCCCTGATGGAAGCTCAGGTAGAATGTGGCTGAATTCAGTCATTATCAGCCAACTGGAAACTTACAGGTTCAGAGTAACAGAGCTGCAGGCTGCCCTTTGGTCTAGAATTCCTTTTTGAGGTATTCTACTGCAGGCTTCAAACCAGGCTTAAGTTTGGAACTGAAACCTGCTCTCTTCCTAGGGTCAGATCCACACAACTATCATTTAATGCTGAATGTTCTTTTTGCTTATTAGACAGTTTAGTATATATGATTAATTTTCACCTTGAAACACTCTCAGCACAATTCTCCTCAGTCCTCGCTGTGTGTATGATCTGGAATGGGGTAGAGGACAACAGAGCTTCCCCTTAGAATCTATTCCTGCATTCTATATGAGGTCAAGAAACTTTAGGTTTTAAATCTTATTTTGCTCTGATGCATAAATTTTTTCTTCTTTCAGTTTCTGAAACCTGGAAATGTACTGTTAGCTAAGACCTGGACCCCAGTGACTACAGACTTCTCTGCCTTTCCCCCATATTTATTTGAGTTAGGGAAAAAATGACTTGCTTTTATTGTTGCTGTTGTTGTTGTTGAACTTTCTCATCAAGACAGTTTGGCGAATCTTCTAAATTTTTGTGTGAGGGATTATGTTTGAGAGCTTACCTGTCCTGACTCCATCCCCAATGCAAGGCTAGAAGGTTAAGAGCCCTAAAGACTAGGGCTTTCAGGGGAAGCTTGAAAGAAGAGATAGGGTCTATGCACAGCTTCTAAATAATAAAAGAATTATGAGAGGTGATGAGGAGGGAGGGCATTCCAGGATAGGAGACAAGGTAAGAAGTTTGGGGTCAGAAACATTTGTTCCATTTGACAGGAATGTAGAATTCATGAAGGGGATTACTATGATATAAGACGAGAGAGAGAGAGAGAGAGAGAGAGAGAGAGAGAGAGAGAGAGAGAGAGAGAGAGAGAGAGAGAGAGAGAGAGATTGGATCCAGACTATGGAACTTGTATTTGGTTCTAGAGTCAATAGTCAAATAATTTATGGGGGCTATGAGCTTTCTAGAGTATTTTGTTCAGTTCTGGACAACATAGTTTAAAACAGATGTTGATAAATTGGAGGATTGCAGTCAAGATGGACAAAGGCTTTGTCTATGTTGTTTATAGATCATTCAAGCATCCTCCCATATTTAACCTGGAAAGGAGAAAACCTGGGGATGGAAGAATCAGTGTTTTTTTCAAATATTTGAAGAGTTTTCATGTGGAGAAAGGACTGGTATAATTCCATATGGCCTCAAAAGGCAGAGCCACGAACAATGGGTAGAAATTGCAAAGAAACAAATTTAGATGAGTTGTCAGGATAAGCATTTTTAACAATGACACCTGCCTAAAAGTAAAAGACCTTTATGGAGTGGTGGTGGGTCGCCCCCCCCCCCCCTTGGTAGTCTTCAAGCAAAATGATCAATTGTTAGGTATTTTATAATGAGGATCCCTTTCATTTATAGGCTATACCAGATGACCTCTGAAGCTCCTTCCAACTCTCAAATTCTCTCATTCTCTGTTTTTTTTTTTGAGCAGTAAGGCCTGTGTATTAAGAAGAATCAGAATATAAAGTTACCAGACATAATCCATAAGATATGAAATAGATAGGCTACATCAAAGTCTCAGCAGTTTTTAGGTGCATAGGTAATAAGTAGAAAACTCAAAGGACTTAATGAAGATTTTTTTTTGGTGGGGAACTTTTGGCCTTTATTCAATTTAACTCAATTAAAATTTATATAATTTAAATTCAATTAAAAATTTATTAGTAGTCTATCATAAAAGCAACAAGATGCCTCTCCTAGTGGATAGAAAGCTGGCTTCAGAGTCAGAAAGATATATGTGCAACTCCTGTGTCTGACATATATTGGCTCTATGACTGAATAAGGTGCTTAACCTCTCAGTACCCCCAGGAAACTGTCTAAGATTATAAGTTACTGAGAAGGTATGATTTGCCTTGGTAGAGGAATTTTCCTTACAGGGAGTTCCCTATTCATGAAATTACAGATTTGATTTAAAAATTAAATTAAGTGTAATACATACACACACACACACACACACACACATACACACACATACTCATACACATACACACATATCTTCTGCAAGGAAAGAAGGAATTTAATTCAATAAAGAATCACAAACTCCTACAATATATAAAATACTGTATACAAACTAATGGAGGAAAAAACTAATATATATTATATATATGCAAGCAAACCCTATACAGGATAAATAGGGAAAGAACTGGAATTAAGAGGGCTAGAGTAGGTTTGTTGCAGAAGGTGGGATAGTAGTTGGAACTTAAAAGAAGCCAGAGAAGTCAGTAGTCGAATGAAGAGAGAGAGAGTTCTCAGTTGGCTTGGGGGACAGCCAGGAAAAAAAACAGAGCCTAGAAATGGAGTGATTTGTTTGTGGAAAAGTCAGGAGGTTAATGTCCTTGGATTGAAGAGTATGTGTTGGGGAGAAAGGTCCAAGAAGACTGGAAAGGTAGGGAAGGGCTAAGTTATGAAGGACTTTGAATATCAAAAATGCTGTTTTTTTATTTGCACAATTAGAGATATGTGTGTGTGTGTGTGTGTGTGTGTTTGTGTGTGACAGAGAGAGAGAGAGAGAGAGAGAGAGAGAGAGAGAGAGAGAGAGAGAGAGAGAGGCAGAGAGATAGAGACAGAGAGACAGGGAGAGACAGACAGACAGAGACAGACAAAGAGAGAGAGAGTCATATCTGTGCTTTAAGAAAATCACTTCAGTGGTTGAATGGAGACCATTTTCTGTGAGGGAAGGGCATATACTCACCTGAATTTCTGTAAGCACTCTGCTGTTCTCTCCTCTCCTCACTACTCCCATACTTTCCAGAAGTTGATTTGAGGGTCCATTTTATTTTGTGTCACTTTCCCCAGATAAAAATCATTATTTATAACATTGCCCCAATGACTTCCAGCTCAACTTCCTTAATAAAGGTCACTTCCTTTAATTGAATCTCAATCTTTAATCAGTTGTCAGATTTTCGAGACAGTGCTGGGTCCCCCCTGCTCTAGTGGATGTACTTGAACTATGTGTCCTGGTCTTACCTGCCATTGCTTTAATTCTGTATGGAAGAGAGTGAAAATAGAAAAACTGTTACCACTCCCTATACCCTCTCACACACCTGAGATTGACTTTTTTCTCCCTTCCTTCTTTTCCCTTTCAATTTTGTTCTTGATTTAGAAGAGAAGATTGAGGAAGAACAAAGAAAAGTTGAGCCAGATTTAAGAAATTGCTTCCCAAGAGTTCTTGACTACAGAGATCTTCAGAGATTTAGATGCTGTAGTGGCTATGGGAGAAGAAGAAAAGATCTCAGTTTTGAGGGCAGTTGCATGGTCAATAGGATAATTCTGAATATTTTTGGCCAGTGATTTAAGTATTGGGGACTCTAGTGACTTTATAGATTATAAATTGCATAGAAGATGCCATTCTATATGAGAGTGGAGAAGATTTTAATCCAAACTTTCTGGAATAATTTGAAGACCATTCAAATAGCCCCCATAGGTTCTTCTAAAGGCTAATAAAGCAAGCACTATTTTTGTTAATTCAGTGTTTAACGTTTAGAGCTAGCAGGCTGTATAATTCTGAGATATTAGCTTTAATTTGGCCAAATTTATGACCCAATAGAGTTGTATTTTTTTATATGCTGTATGTATACTTTATGGTGTGTGGGGAGATCATTTTATAATCACTATTTACAGTATATTTATACCATTTTATGGAACTTGGTATATAATTTGACTACTTTAAATGATTAAGGTTTATAGGTGATATGCTGCTTTTTATCACATATTGTTGATCAAGTCTCTGATTTATTGGTTGAGTCATTGGTCAGTAAAACATCCTTCAATGATAACATTGTTCCTTGGGGAGAATACAAGCTGCTTTATGATGATCTGCTTTATGACAATTCATTTTACAATGGTATTTCTGGGAAAGGATTCCTGTGAAAATTGGGCACTATATATAGTGCCCAATTTTAAAGTATTTTAGCAAATTTCCTCAAAGTGTTCTAGAGGAATACTACTGAGTCAGCTTATAGGCTTGCAAATAATTAATATTATTTATAATTTGGGAAACGGAATCAAAAAATAACTAGGGGGCCTTCCCAGGATTGCAGAGTAAAATAATGAAAAATTAGGGAGTAGAAATTGGATTTCTTTTCTTTCCATTCATAATCAATGCTGGGTAGTAAATCTTTGTGAGATCTATTTCTTCATTATTCACTGAAATCCTCTAAGTTTACAGATCATTTCTTGGCTAAAGATGACTTAGATTTTTGAAAGTTAATTACTGATATATGTGGGGAAAGTGCTGAAATCAATCCTGAACAAGAAAGATTTAAGAGTAAGGAAAACATTTCAGATCACTTTATCCCCTTTTGTTGTTTAATTGTTCTAGTTGTTTCAGCAGGCTATTTGTTTATTTTGCAGTTAACAAAGAGGAAGAGATGATCTAATCATTTTCAAGGGAGTATCCAGATTTCTAATTACTCTATCACTTTTATCCTTCTATTTTGTCCAATACATTACCAGTATATGCCCATATATTCATTTTTCCCTAAAAAATGAGAGGGTTGGGCTTGCCTCTGTTAGGATCTCTTCCAACTTTAGGACACTATATGCTTATTCTTACTTAATGATGCTTATTTTCTTGTGCAAAGAAGCTCTTTTCAAGGACAAAATTGTGAAATCATTTGAAGTCCACAAAGGAAGGTAGGTCCTTTTATTCTCCCCTTCCTGTTTACCATCATTTTGAATCAGATATGAAAGCCCCAAAGATCAACCCCCAACTGGCCTCTGTCAGGGGTTCACCAACAAAGGAAGTAAACAAAAGCAGGGCTGCATTCATTTCAAGCTCCATTAGGGCCAAGGGTTGGAAAAAGAAATCAATGGAAAAGATAACGCTAGCACTGAAAGAACTTCATTTCTCTGCTTCTAGGAAGGAATTAACCACAAATGACAAAGAAAAAAATTGCAAAATGCTATCATTTTGAAAAAAAAATTTAAAAATCATGCTCACCAGTCATTTTGTTGTCATTTTGCAAATACAGCAAATATAGATAACTTGCCATTGTGCCCTTTTTTCCCACAAAGCAAAAGTGTGAAATGTGAACCACTCTTACAGCATGGGCTGCTGCTAAATATTGTGAGACTGAAAAGCTTTTTATAAAATTAAGATTATCTTTTTTGAGGCTGGACAAGCTACATGAATAAATAAAACACTTAATTATCAATAATATTGATGCTTTTTGAGAAAAATGTCTTTAACTAGAGAATAGAAAATAATTTTATTGTTTTGTTTTCAAAGGTTTCCAAAGATAGATAGACCTTTTTGATCATCCACAAATAACACCTAGTACAAGATGATTAGAAATGAACATTTTCCAACTGATCTGGAAAACAGATCCAGGAAAGATAATTTAAAAACTTATTGGGCTCCCTGAAAGTTATGATCAGGAAAAGAGCCTTGACTTCATTTTTAAAGAATTTCTATGGGAATTTTGCCCTGATATCCTAGGAGCAGAGGGTAAAATAGAAATTGAGAGAATCCACCTATTCTCCCCTGGAAAGAGAGATCCAAAAAAAAAAAAAAACCACCCCACCCCCCAGGAATATTATAGCCAAGTCTAAGAACTCCCAAGTTGAAGAGAAAATATTATAAGCAGCCAGTAGGACACAATTCATATATTGTGGAGCTGCAGTCAAGATCACATAGGACTTAGCAGCAACTACATTAAGGGCTTGTAGGGCTTGGAATATTATATTCCAGAAGGCAAAAGAGCTCAGAATGCAACTGAGAATCAACTACGAAGCAAAACTGAACATTCTCTTTCAGAGGAAAAGATGGACTTTCAATGAAATAGGAATTTCAAGTGTTCCTGTTGAAATGACCAGAGCTGAACAGAAAGTTTGACCTTCAAGTATAAGACTCAGGTGAAGCATAGAGAGTGGAGGAAAAGGGGACTTGATGATAATGAACTGCATGTATTCCTGAATGGAAACATGATACTGATAATACTCATATGAACCTTCTCAATTAATAGAGCAGGTAGAAGGAGCTTTTATAGATGAGGCACAGGAGACAGCTGAATTTGAAGATATAATATATTATAAAAAGTGGAGTCAGTGGGTGAAAGGGAAATGTACTGGGAGAAAGAAAAAGGAGAGGTAGAGTAGGCTAAGATATTTCATACAAAAGATATTTCATGTAGCTTTTGCAATGGTATGGAAGGGGGAAAGGTGAGGGAGAATGAGGGAACCTTTATTCTCATTGGAAGGCTCAGAGAGGAAACAGCATACACACTCAATAGGGTATAGAAATCTAGAATAAAAAGGAGAGAAGGGGGACAGGGGGAGGGGAGGGGTGATGTGGGTGATAGAGGAGAGGGTAGATCATAGGTAAGGATAGTCAGATAGAACACATTTTCGTTTTTACTTTTTACAAGATGCTGGGATTGGGTAGTCTGTCTGGGCCACAGGGCTGGGTGGATGCTGGGTCTCTGGGGTGGGATGTAGGCTTGGGGTCTCTTGACCCCAGGGCTGGTGCTCTGTCTGCTTGGCTGCCCCACAGCACATTTTTGAAGAGGGACAGAGTGAAAGGAGAGAGAAAATATAATAGATGGTAGTGGGGAGGAATGGATGGAGGGAATTACAATCAGCAACAGCAGCTGTAGAAAAATATGGAAGTAACTTCTGTTATGGACTTATGATAAAGAATGTGATCCACCTGAGACAGAACCGATGTATCAGAACACAGAATGAACTTCATTTTTTCTTTCTTTTACTTTATTTCTCATGAGGTTTTACATTTTTGTATTGTTTACTCTTAAGAATATTTTAGTAATGTGTAAATAAATTAAAGAAAAATAAAAAAATTAAAAAAAGAAATGAATATTTTCAAATTTCAAAAATATGAATGGTGAGAAGAGTCAATGGGATAGAGTGGAAAACATTTAAACCTGTAAACCTTTACTAACTGTGTAACTTCAGAAGAACTTGAATTCTCAAGTGAAGTTTTCTCATCTGCAGAATTGGGGTAATCATATTTTCAATATCAACCTCACAAGGTAGTTCTTTGGAAAAGCCTCAGTTATTTATCCATAAAAGGGGGTAATAACACCTCTATAATGTCACTGACTTGTGAGTCTCAAATGAAATTTTACATATTTGTGTTATATACATATGCATATATATACACATATATCACAAAGTTTTATATGTTTTGTATATATAATAGTATATGTAAAGTTCTAGATAAATGTAATTTAATATTATTATTATTAATAGACTATTGTACAAAATGAAGTTGCTGAAAGATGTGAGCTAGTCACTTCAGCTTGTGAATTCATGAGCAATTCTCCTGAATGAAAAATTTTATTTGCTATCATTTTATCTCTTAACTTTTCATTTCATGGCCAGATGTGTATGCCCATCTTTGTTCTGGACTCAGAGTAAAAGCTTTTTTTTATTCGACTTAAATCATGTTTATATGCAAATGAAATACATTTCCTATTGATTTTTAAGATTGCAAAGGAAGAATTAGGTTTTCCAGCATATTAATTTTTCTTTCAAAAAAGCACATCTTATACTTTTTTTATATCCCTGCTAGGTGTTGGAATGGATAAAGCACTGAACCTGGATTCAGGAAGACCTGAGTTCCAGTTTAGTTTCATTTATTATTGTTCTGAGGAGATATTTGTGAAGTCCTTTGCAAGTACTATATAAGGACTACTGCTGCTGCTGTTGCTGCTACTACTACTGTTACTACTACTACTACTACTACTACTACTGCTACTACTACCACCTACTACCTATTACTATTGCTAATTTAGTTCTACTACTAACCACTGCTACTATTACTTCTAGTTGACTGGTTCTTGTCCTTCGGTATCAAAGAAGATCAAAATGACATCATTATGTTTGAGACAAATTACAGTGTGTCCAACTGTGGCTGATCAGAACAATATGAGCTTGGAATGCTCTACCACAGTTTGGGCACAAATAGTCCACGTGAACATCTGGGGTGGGTACTCTAAACTTATGGATGTTATGTTTTCTTTGAGCTGTTTCAATTCTGCCTTCCTCATAGAGTGTAGCACCCTCATTGATGAGGGCATGTCATGCTGGGCAGTACTTTGCCAGTGTCTCCCATGCTGTATAATCAGTTCTTTTGTTTTGAGGTTTTTGCAAGGCAAATGGGGTTAACTGGCTTGCCCAAGGCCACGCAAAGGCCACGCAGCTACATAATTATTAAGTGTTTGAGACCGGATTTGAACCCAGGTACTCCTGACTCCAGGGCCAGTGCTTTATCCACTGTGCCACCTAGCCGCCCCTGTATAACCAGTTCTAAAGTTCTTCAATGAGACCTTCAGGGTGTCTTGGTGTCACTTCTTCTGACTTCCTTGTGAATGCTTGCCTTGTGCAGGTTCTCCATGAAATAGTTTTTCTGGCAAATGTAGGTCTGATATTCTAACAATTATTACTACAACTAACTACTAATTATTACTATTACTACTCCTATTATTCCTCCTCCTCCTCCTATTACCACCTATGTGATCTTTATCAAGTCACTTAATCTCTATCTACCTTAGTTATCTCCCAGGATTTATTGTAAGGATAAAAATGAGATAATATTTGAAAATTACTTTGCAAGCTTGAAAATACTAAGTCAATTCTGGCTTTACAATACTTCTATTAGGTCTGAATCCCAAAGTGAACAAAGAAAATTGTACAAAATATGTACAAAATATTTATAGCAGCTCTTTTTGTATTGGCAAAGAATAGGATATTGAGGGGTTGTCAATCAACTGGAGAATGGCTAAATATGTTGTGGTATGTGATTGCGATGGAATACTATTGTGCTATAAGAAATGATGAGGAGGAAGATTTCAAACTTACATGCACTGATGCAAAGGAAAATAAGTAAAATAAGGAGAACATTGTTAATAGTAACAGCAATATTGTACAATGATTTGCAGTGAATGATTTAGGTATTCACAGCAAAGCAATAAGCCAAAGCAATTACAAAGGGCTTATGATGAAAAAAATTCTACCCATCTCCAGAGAAATAACTGATGAAGTCTGAATGCAGATTGAAAAATGTTTTTTAAACTTTCTTGGTTATTCTTTTTTGTCTGCATTTTCTTTTACAACATGGTTAATATGGAAATGTTATGAATGGTTGTATGTGTATAATCTTTACAAAATTGCTTGTTTTCTCAAGGAATGAGGAGAGGAGGGAGGAGAATTTGAGCTTAACATTTAAAGAAAAATGTTAGAAAGTTTTGTTTACATGTAATTGAAAAAATGAAAATTAAATGTAAAAACAAAAGAAAAAATCCTAGCTATATTATTACCCCCCTCTCTCTCACTCCTCGCATTTTGTTGACTTCCCTTTCTATTGTGCCCTGTCAGTGGCTTAAGAAGCCACCAGATGGCACCATGAAAGAAGTAGGGTCTTAGGAATTAGTGTGAATTAGGGGGCAATGGATGTATGAATCAGAAGGCTGTGAGTGTATCCATCCAACAAGCACTTATTAAATCCCTCTCATGTGCAGGGCACTGTTCTAGGAACTAGGGATACACAGAGGAATTAAAAAAAAAACCATATAATTACCAAGCAAGTTCAGGGTGATAGAAGGGTCATGGGAAAAAAAAAAGAATCCTAATAAGAGGTCACTACTACTGTCTTAAGGGGAAACATCTTGGATCTTGCCTATTGACTTCTGTGAAACCTTTAGAATCCCATAAGCTAGTGTCAATCACCAGGTAACAAAGGTTGAGATGAAAAGTAGGCATATTGTCCCCAGAAATCAGTATTCTAGTCTGAACATGTGCCTCATCAAAGGAAAATGGTCAGTGTTCACCAAAACTGGAGTGGAAAATTCAGGTTCTCTGTCAGAAGTCCTATTCTCTATTTTTCCCTACCTCCTTTTCTTAACTCTTTCCTTCCTATTTCTGCATTTGAAACTTCATTTTGAGCAGGATTATGAAGTACTTTAAAGTGACCAATTGTGTAAATCAATAATAGATGGAGAGGCAATTTTGACTACTTGTTTCTGATCTTGACTCAACCTGAACAGTTTTATGCTTTTCTTCATCTGGTTTAGAGAATGTTTAAATGTAAAACACATACATTGCCTATTTATCCTTAAGTATTGTAAAACCAAGAGTCAGATTCACCATCACACTAATCTTTTCCCCAACCTCCCAAAAGAAGAATTAGTTTAAAGCAGCAGTCCATTCCCATTACAGTGTGGTATTAAGGAAATACTCAGCTTCCCAAAGCTTCTTCTGGTATACATACACCAACAAAGCTGCAAACTAAGTAAAAAAATATTTATTAATCTGCTTTTTGTGTACCCAGCAAATACAAGCACTGTGGGATATGAAAAAGAAATCAAATCCATTGTCCCTTACCACAGATCTTTGCAAAAAACAAACAAACAAACCAACCCCCCCCCCCCCAACAAAAACAGAACCAAAACCCAAAAACAATCATGGGCAGATTATGTCACATATTGTGTACAAAGAGATGTTGGAACCCAAACCCCACCATTAACCTCGGTGGATTCATAGAGTAAATGGCATCATGGGGTGGGGAGAGGTAGAGGGGAATTGAAACTTTTGAGAGTCATTGAAATATAAGTGTGCCTATAAATTCCTTTCCTGCTACTCCTGAAAGATATGGAGATCTTTTTGAATACATGGCAAAGATGTGAATGTCACAGTGAAAAATTGGCTTCATTCATTGATTTATTCATTTGTTCATTTTTTTCATTTCCATTAGCAAACCTCGAAAATCCAACACTTTCTTATTACCCAATAAGCAATAACAAATTAATCGATCTATCAATAATCTCCATAAACATTTGAGAGACAACTGAACAGAGTTCTTAATGGGGTATGTGACTGTGAGACTCCTGTGTTTTTTTCTTAGTTTTTAATGAAACTATCAGCCCATAAAAGATCACTCTAATGAAGCCACCTAGTCCCCTCTCACATCTTTTTAGGTTTATCATATTTTTCTTCTCTTCTTGCATTCTATGGTTCAGCCAAATTGGACCTCTTGCTTTTCCAGAGGATACTCCATCTCTCATATCCATGCCTTCATTTTTACTGCCTTCCTGGACTGTAGTCCCTCTTCACTTCTTTAGAATTTCTTGTTTTCTTTATGATTCTGCTAAAGTATCATCCTCTAAGACATGTGAAATCTTTCCTGATCTCCCTGGGATGCTAGAGCCCTTCATCCCCAAACTACTTTGTACTTTACTTTTTATGTATTTGTATATGTACTTATTTCCCCCTAATTGAAGAAAAGTGCCTTGAAGACATGGAGCATTTCCATTTTTTTTCTTTGTGTACGTATTATGGTGAGCATCCTGTAACAGGCATTTAATAAATGTGTAATGGCTGATACTCTTTGCAACATTTTTAGGTTGATTTCATAGGGAAATAAAGATAATTAACTTTTTATTATTTTGTCAGCCTATGAAATTAAAAGAATTTCACATTGCC
The DNA here is from genome assembly GCF_037893015.1 of Macrotis lagotis. Taxonomy (NCBI): domain Eukaryota; kingdom Metazoa; phylum Chordata; class Mammalia; order Peramelemorphia; family Peramelidae; genus Macrotis; species Macrotis lagotis. The sequence continues at coordinate 131,995,225 of NC_133661.1, read as the reverse complement.
ACTATAACTTTGAAGCTTCTTTAGAATGATCCTTTGTGGGCTGGGAGCTTCATTTAGAGCTAAAACCCCCCAAAAAACCAAAACCATGGGAATTTCATGGTCATAGCCCCACTATGAACTCTGTGCAGATATCTCTTAAATGTTTATTGAGGATAAACTAATGGATAAACAATATTTCAGTATGGTCAACTGATGAGGGAGTCAGTGTTTTAACATTCTTCATCTTTCACTACCCTCTGTTTCTCTTCTTGTTTCTCTTTCACAGTTATATTGTGGGAGTGACATCTTGTCTATTCCTTCCCCATCTCAGGGTGGAATTCAAGGGAGACTAGACTACTAATTCAGGTGCTTGCCTCATGAGAATAATTGTACTGAATTCTGAATCCATGCCCCTAGTTAGTTAAGAAAGCTTTATCATTAGAAAGTTAGCCACCTGGCTATGAATTTTTTGGGCAAGAGAAACTGATGAAAAATTAACTACTAAGAAACAGAGGAGATTAGATATAGCTATGGATAGTGTAATGAATGGTAAGGTCATCTGAATAGTGATAGACTGAGGTTTATCCTAATGATATTTTCTAGTAAGTATCAGGACTGGAATATCTCTGGTATAGCTTCATTTCTCCAGGTATTTTTATTGTCTGGTGAAGCAGTGGGACTAGATTAGCCAACTGGACTGAGAGCAAAGGAAGTGAAGAGAAGGAAAGAGATGGGAGACAAGAAGAGAGAGAACGAGAGAGAGGGGGAAAGGGATGAAAGAAGAGAGAAATAGGAGACAGGAAAAGAAACAGAAGGAGAGACAGAAAGAGAAACAGTGGGTAGAAAAAGATTTTGAGAGTAACATGCAATGATATTGCATAGTCAACAAGGTCATTATCTCTTCCTTTCTCTCCCATGAATCTGGGGTAGGAAAGTCAATAATCTATCCCATACCTATGAGGCACCAGAATGATCTTTATTTTCATTTTGTTGAGCTAAAGTAATCAGTGCTGAGTGAGGAACCATGTATAGTGTACCAAAAGCATATTGATAATCTGGGACATTTTGAAAATACCAATGAATCCTAAAAATAGCTGTTAGTCTGAACCATTTTTATGAGTGACTGAGACTTTTCTCTCTCCACTGAGACAGGGGAGTTAATTAGAAGAAAAAGTAAATGTTCCATTTCTAGGGGCATTAGGATGAAATGGTGAGTAGAGAAGATTCAGACTCTGGCCAGGTAGTTGAGGAGACAATATTAGTGTTGAAATAAAAGTGATGATGACATATTATGTAATCCATTGCCAGATAGTTTGCAGCGTTATCATGCCTTTTTGAAGCTTATTAAAATAAAGTTCTTTATTATAGTATGAAATCTAAGTGAATTTCAATGACCAGATATAGATAGGAGGAATTTTCAAAGGGTACAGGAAAAGGTCAAGAATATTTGAAATCAAGAGCTGAATAAATTTTCCTTTTTTTTAAAAAAATCTTGTTTTATTATTTATTTTCAGCATTCCTTTTTAAATTTTGAGTTCTAAATTATATCACTCCCTTCAAACCCTTTTTTCCCACTGAGAGGGCAAGTGAAATTATATCAATCATACACATGAAATCTTGTGATATTAGCCATATCACAAAAAATAATAAAAATAAAGAAAGCAAGAAAATTATACTTCAGTTTGCACATAGAGACAATCAGTCCTCTCTCTCTGGAGGTAGATAGCATTTTCTTCATCAAAATTCCTTAGAAATTATCTTGGATTGTATTATCAGAGTAGCCAAGTCTTTCACAGTCAATCATCATTGCAACATTGCTGTTACTGTTCACAATGATCTTATAATTCTTACTTTATTTTGCATCAGTTTATATAGGTGTTGCCATTTTTTTTTCTCTGAAACCACACGTCTTGGAATTTCGTACATCACAACAGAACTTCATTACAATCATATGCCACTACTTATTTAGTCATTCCCCAACTGATGAGCATCCTCTAAATTTCCAATTCTTTGCTACCATAAAAACAGTGGCCATAAATATTTTTGTACACACAGGTCCTTTTTCTTGTCCTTGGATCTCTTTGGAGTTATAGACCTAGAGATATGAATGGGACAAAGGGACTCAACTTTATACCTCTTTGAGTATAGTTCCAAATTGTTCTCCAGAATGAGTGGACTAGTTCACAACTCCACCAACAGCTTATTAATGCATAAATTTTCCTACATTCTCTCCAGCATTTGTCATTTCTGATAGATATTAAATGGTACCTTAGAATTGTTTTAATTTGCCTTTCTCTAATCAATAGGTATTTAGAATATTTTTTATTTGACTACTGATATCTTTGTTTTTTTTCTTTGAAAATCACTTGTTCATATTTTTTTGACCATTTATCAACTTGGAAGTGGCTCATATTTTAATAAATTTGACTTGGTTCCTTATATTGTTGAGAAATGAAGCCTTTGCTAGAGAAATTTACTCTAAATTTTTTTTTAATATTACTGCAGTGTCTATGGGCCTTTTAGCAAAATGTAGTTTCTTTGTTTATCTCCTTTAACTAGGGGTCCATTTTTGCTTTTGCTTTGACTGAGATCATGATTGCTACCCATGCCTTTTTTTTATTTGAGCTGAGACATAATAGATTCTGCTCCAGTCCTTTATTTTAATTTTATGTATATCATTCTGTTTCATGTGTCTCTTGTAAACAATATATTATATGTTTCTGGTTTTTATTTCATTTTGCTATCCACTTTTATTTTTCTGTGTGAGCTCATCCCATTCACATTCAATTATGGTTACTAACTGAATTTTTCTTCATCCTATTGTCTACTGTTTATCCTTCTCTTTCTCTTTTTATCCTGTCTCTTCTCAAAAATTTGTTTTGCTTCTGAGCACTGTTTTCTTTAATGAGCCCCTCCCTTTTGACACCCCCTCACATTTCTTACCCCTTCCCTTCCCTTCCCTTCCCTTCCCTTCCCTTCCCTTCCCTTCCCTTCCCTTCCCTTCCCTTCCCTTCCCTTCATGTTTACCTTTCCTCTCTTCTCCAGTGATAACAAGTAATTTGATATAGATTATACATGTATAATCATATTTAACATATTTCTAATATGTGTGAAAGAAGAATCAGAACTAAAAGAAAAAATTCATGAGGAAAAAATGAGAAAAAGTTTTAAAAGGTGAAGATAATATACTTTGTTTTGCATTCAGGTAACATAATTTTTTTCCCTCTGGATGTAGTTGGCATATTCTGTCACAAATTTTTAAGAATTTTCCTTGGTCACTGAACTGTTGAGAGGAGCTAATGTCCATTATAGTTGATCATAATTTTACAATGTTCTCCTGGTTCTGCTTACTTCTTTCAGCATCAGTTCATGCAAATCTTTCCAGGCTTTTCTGAAGTCCGGCCATTCATGGTTTCTCTTCTTTTGGTTTTTGCAAAGCCATGGGTTTAAATGACTTGCCCAAGGTATTAAGTGTTTGATACTGAATTTAAACTCAGGTCCTCCTGACTCCAGGGTGAGTGTTCTATTCACTGTACCATCTAGCTGCCCCTCCCCACCATGATTTCTTACAGAACATTAGTACTACATCACATTCATATACTGCAATTTGTTTAGACATTCTCCAGTCCCTAAGCATCCCTTCACTTTCCAGTTCCTTGCCCCTACTAAAAGAGTTATTATAAATATTTTTGTATATAGGACCTTTTCCCTTTTTTATGATCTCTTGGGATTCAGATTTATTGGTGGTATTGCTGGAACTGGAAAATAATATGGGAGAAATTAGGCATAGACCCACATCTCATACTCTATACCAAGATGTTTGAAATGGCTACAGGATTTAGACATATGGGTTAGACCATAAACCAATTAGAACAAGTAATAGTTTATTTGTCAGATCTATGGAGAGGATAGGAGTTTATGATAAGTGATAGAGAATATTATACAATGCTATTTTTATTACACTAAATTAAAAAGTTTTTCAAAAATAACACCAATGCAACCAAGATTAGAAAGAATGAAGAAAACTGGGAAACAATTTTCACAACTAGCATATCTGATAAAGGACTCATTTCTAAAATATACAGAGAACTGAGTCAAATTTATAAGAATACAAGTCATTCCCCAGTTGATAAATTGTCAAAGGATATGAACAGGAAGTTTTCAGATAAAGAAATTAAAGCTATCTATAATGATATGAAAAATGCTCTAAATAATTATTATTATTAGAGAAATGCAAATTAATACAACTATGAAGGACCACCTCACGCTTGTCATATTGACTAAAAGGACCAAAAAGAAAAATGATCAATATTGGGAAAAGAGAGACACTAATACAATTTTTTTGGAGTTATGAACTGTCTTCAGATTTTCTGTCACCATAGTAGCAGCAGTTTATACTCAAATTCTCTGTTGCTGTTATTTGATCATTTTTACAGACTACTTATTGACTTTGAACATTATGCTGAAGTTGGACTTTGCTCACCCTGGGGTGGGGAGACACTGTTTAAGGCTTCAGGTCTTTTTATACTGATGTTTTAGGTCTAGGTCTGGGGATCTGCTTCCAAGGTGGAATGATCTGGGAGAGCTGTGGTTGCTGCTTTCCTGGTCTTCATCCGGTTCCCTTGCAGTCACAAGGCTTAGTACTCCTTTTGGCCCTGGAACTGGGACCAAGTTCCTATCTTGCAGCTGTAAGTACTAGTACTCTTCTCTGTCTTGAACTGTGACCAGGGTCTCTAATCCCTTTTAACTGACCACAAATAATTCTCTTCACTGTGGAACTGTAACCCAGAACTGCATATGAGCAGGATAGTCAATCAGCCCTAGCTCCACCTGGTGCCTGTAAAGGTTCCCCTGGACTGTTTCTGATGAATTGTCCAACTTCCTTATTGTCTCTAGGTTGAGAATTCCTGAAACTGCTGCTGCTAAAGTCAACTTCATGACCCATGGCTGGTGTTGCTGAACTCTCTGGGCTGCCTCCCACCGTAGAGTTATAGATCTCTTCTGCTGACTCCCTGTGTTGTCCTTGCCTGGGAAAAAAGGTCACTCTGACCTTTTGTTGTCTCTACCACTCTAAATTTGATTTGAGGAGTTATTTTAAAGTTCTTTGGAGAGGTTATGTTGAGAGAGTTGAGCTGGATGCCTGCCTCTAATCCACTACCTTGGTTCTCTCCCAAATGCATCATCAAGAACTGAGCAGATTTTCTAGAAGTAAAAGGAATATAATGCTTGGGAAAGGATCTTCTTTCCTTTTTCTCTAACCAATTATATAGGAAAATAGAAATCTTTCAAAGTATCAAAGAAGAATGAATGTCTATTAGGAAATTTTAGGGCATATTTACAGATGGAAAAGAAGACAATTTAACCAAATCAATTGAAAAAGTCATTTTGACACTGACATATAACTAATTGTTGTGTTTTAATTTTCTCTGGATTGATCAAATTTAATTAATTTTTCATCCAAACAAAATGAGCTCAAGTTCTGATGCCCAATGCCATGTCCTAGATTCTCCATAAAGAGTTGTACCTGGGGGGGGCGGAGCCAAGATGGAGACAAGAGAGGATCCTCTCTTAGGCGCTTTCTTATAAAACTTGTAAACTAAAGACTCTAATTAAATTTTCGAGAGACAGAACCCCCAGAGGGACCCAGTGAAGCAGTTCTCCTACTCAAGGTAACCTGGAAAAAGCAGGCTCTGCTCCCCGAGGCTGGAGGGGCGGCTCACCAGAAGGGTGGCCCGCCAGATTGAAAGAACTTCAGCTTCCCGGAGGCAGCCCCAGGGCGCTGGGAGCCCCAGCTCACAGCAGCGGGGGAGTCTCCTGAGTTGCACCCCGGGGAGCACCGGACACAAAGTAGGGGTACAGCAGGGGAACTCTGCCAGAGCGAGCACATGGAGCCCAGCCCTCAGGGCACACAGTGAACAGCTGGCCAGATCCAGGAACAGGAAGCAGAAGCCTATAAGCAGTAGCCCCCAGGGCATGAGCTCACTGAGCTTAGGGAGGGAGCAGACAGAGACTGCCCAGCTTTGTACTTTGTCCCTGGAACAGGACGCTGGGGTTCTAACCACATTCAGATCCTGATCACAGTCTAGGCCCCCCATAGAACAGCAGGCCCCCCCCCCCCCACCTCAGCCCCGTGGCAGAGGGGGTCACTTATGGTCATTCACAGACCAGGAGGGAGGACAGAGCCTCACACACTGAGACCCTTGTGGGAGTGTCCCAAAAGCTCAGGAAGCACCCCCAAAACAGGCTTAGGCTGGGAAAATGATCAAGTAGAGTAAAAAGAGAAACACCATTGAGAAATACTTTGCCTGTGAACCCAAGAAGGATCAAAACACTCAGTCTGAAGATGAGGAAGCACAAGCTCCTGCATCTAAAGACTGAAAGAAAAACAGAAATTGGGCTCAGGCTATGACAGAGCTCAAAAGAGACTTTGAAAATCAAATGAGGGAGATAGAAGAAAAACTGGGAAAAGAAATGAGAGAGATGCAGGAAAAACATGAAAATGAAATCAGCAGCTTAGTTAAGGAAATCCAAAAAAATGCTGAAGAAAATAGTATGCTAAAATCCAGCTTAGGTCAAATGGATAAAACAGTTCAAAAAGTTATTAAGGAGAAGAATGCTTTAAAAAGCAGAATTGGCCAGATGGAAAAAGAAATAAGAAAGCTCTCTGAGGAAAACAAATCCTTCAGACAAAGAATAGAACTCAGGGAGATTGATGAATTTATGAGAAATCAGGACTCAATACTTCAAAACCAAAAGAATGAAAAATTAGAAGAAAATGTGAAACATCTCATTGAAAAAAACAACTGATATGGAAAACAGATTTAGGAAAGATAATTTAAAAATTATTGGCATACTTGAAAATCATGATCAGGAAAAGAGCCTTGACATTATTTTCAAAGAATTACTACAGGAAAATTACCCTGATATCCTAGAAGCAGAGGGCAAAATAGAAATGGAGAGAATCCACCGATCTCCCTGAGAAAGAGATCCAAAAAAAAAACCAACCCCCAGGAATATTATAGCCAATTTCCATAACTCCCAAGTCAAAGAGAAAATATTATAAGCAGCGAGAATGACACAATTCAAATACCATGGAGCTGCAGTCAGGATCTCACAGAACTTAGCAGCAACTACATTAAAAGCCCATAGGGCTTGGAATATAATTTTCCAGAAGGCCAAAGAGCTTAGAATGCAACTAAGAATCAACTACCCAGCCAAACTGAATGTCCTCTTCTAGGGGAAAAAGATAGACTTTCTATGAACCAGGGGAATTTTGAATGTTCCTGTTGGAATGGCCAGAGCTGAACAGAAGGTTTGATCTTCAGATACAGGACTTGGGTGAAGCATAGAGATTGGAGGAGAAGGGGAAAATATGAGGGACTTAATGATGATGAACTGTATGTATTCCTGTATAGAAAAATGACACTGATAATACTTATATGAACCTTCCCAATTAACAGAGCATTTAGAAGGAGCTTTTATAGATGAAGCACAGGAGAAAGCTGAATTTGAAGATAAAATATGGTATAAAAATGGAGTCAATAGAAAAAGGGGAAATGTAATGGGAGAAAGAAAAAGGAGAGGGGGAATAGGCCAAGATATTTCATATAATAAGATTTTTCTTTATTGCAATGAGCTACTGCAATGATATGGAAGGGGGAAAGGCAAGGGGGAATGAGGGAATCTTTGCCTTCATCAGAGGTGGCTAGGAGAGGAAACAGCATATATATTCAATGGGGTATAGACATCTGGAGTAAGGATGTGAATGAAGGATGAGAGGATGGACCATGGGGAGAGAGTGGTCAGATATAACACATTTTCTTTTTTGCTTCTTGCAAGGGGCTGGGATTAGATGGCCTGTCCAGGGCCATAGGGCCAGGTAGATGCTGGGCCTAATGGGGGGATATAGGGGCTCAGGGACTCTTGGCCCCAGGACCAGAGATCTGTCTGCTGCGCCACTCAGCTACCCTACAGCAGAGTCAGAGTGAAAGGAGAAAGGAAATATAGTACATGGTAGTGGAGAAATATGAAAGGAGGGATTTACAATCAGCAGTGGCAATGGTGGAAAAATATGGAAGTAACTTTTGTGATGGATTTATCATAAAGAATGTGATCCACCTGCGACAGAGTTGTTGGTGTTGGAACAAAGACTGAAGCACATTTTTTTTATTATTATTTTGGGGGGGGTGCAGGGCAAATGGGGCTGGGTGGCCTGCCTGGGGCCATGTAGCAGGGCGATTGTTGGGTGTCTGAGGCTGGATTTGGACCTGGGTGCTTGTGGGTCTTTTTTTTGGGGGGGGGGTTTGCAGGGCAATGGGGCTGGGTGGCTTGCATGTCACACAGCTGGGTAATTATTGGGTGTACGGGGCTGGATTTGGGCTTGGGTGCTCCTGGCTCCAGGGCTGGTGCTCTGTCCATTGCGCCACCTGGCCATACCTACAATTGTCACTATTATTTTTTTAATTTTAATTTTAATTTTTTCTCTCCCCTTTACTTTATAGCTCAAGCGAGTCTATATTTTTTGGGGGAGGGGGTATTTTGTTACTCTTAAAAAGAATATTTTATTAGTGTATAAAAAACATTATTTGTACAAAATGAGAATAAATAAATATTAAATTAAAAAAAAGAGTTGTACCTGGTTCTGATAGGTAGACAACAATTATAAGTGTTTTTTCAAGTAAGCTGCTTTATCTTTTCTTTTTGTATTTTTAGAGTCATTATTTTTTGCCCGGTTTATAGCTTAGAAGGGCCATTAATACTGAATATTTGCATACAAACATTTTTTTCTAGCCTGAATCAGTTAAATGTGACTTTACATCTTTCTTTTTTATTAAACTTTCTTTTTTTACCTCTTTGACTGCTTCAAGTTAGCAAGTAGGAGAGAGGTGAATTAGTAGAAAGTTTTTTACAATGTCTTTGGAAAATTCAGAAAGTAATGTAAGGGTTACTCTTGTCCCATGCTATCATTTTCTAAATTGAAAAGTCACTTAAGGTATAAGCTCTTTTGAAGTCAGGTCTTTTAACATACTTTTCAAATACTTTCTGTAAGCACTTTAAAACCTGTTAAAAGCAACTTTGAAAGTCACTGAGGTTTTTGCAAAAGCTAAAAGTAATGTAGGAAGCTTGATGCTCCAGGTTTGCAAGGTTGTTTTTAAAAATTTATGTTCTAAGAGCACCTAGGTGGCCCAGTAGATAGAGCACCAGCCCTGGAGTCAGGAAGACCCGAGTTCAAATCTGACATCAGACACTTAAATATTACCTATTACCTAATTATTAATAATTAGCTAGCTGTGTGACCTTGGTCAAGTCACTTTACCCCATTGCCTTGAAAAAAAAAACAAACCCAAAAATAATTTAAAAAATTTATGCTATGAACTTAACAAGAATATTTCAATATACAAAGAAACAGAAAAGAAGATTGTATATGAATTTGTGATCTTCTATTGTCCTATATTGTTTGTTGAGGTTGTTCAATCATGCCCAACTCTTCATGACCTTTTTGGATTTTTGGCAAAGATATTGGAGTGATTTATCATTTCCTTCTCCAGCTCCTGTTGCAGATGAGGAAACTGAGGCAAACCTCAGTTTCCTGTGTGACTTTCCTAGAGTCACACAGCTAATTAGTATCTGGATCTGGATTTGAACTCAGGTCCTCCTGATTCCAAATTGCCTCCTATAGATTAGGGAATGGCTAAACATATTGTAGTGTATGAATATAATGGAGTGCTACTGGGCTGTAAAATATGTTGAACTTTATAAATACAGAAATATATAAAAATAACAGAATGAATATTAAAGTGAAGTAAATTTAACTAAGAAAATGAATATTTACAAAGATGTAAATAGAAATAAGTATGACAAAATAAATGAAACTGTTGAAAATTACAAAGACCAAGCTTGTCCCCAAAGAAAAAAATGTGAGAAAATTCCTTTCTCCATATACTGTTGCAGAAGTGGGTTGCTGAATGTGAAACATTTATATTTGTCAGATTTTTTTGATTTATGATTGGTTTTGCAGATTTTATTCATTTCTTTTTTTCCTTTCAATAAATAATTCTTTCTTATAGAGATGACTTTCTAAGGGAAGAGAGTTGGATTTACAATGAAATTTGGGGGCAATGTGAGAAAGAAAGATATCAATAAAATATATTTAAAAATAAATGCTTTTTGTTTGAGTGATTCAAGACTGAGCTTGTAAATCATCTCCTTGTAATATTTATGATTTTTTTCTTTCCAGGAATTTACATAATACAGTTTTGTCCCTTTCATAGGCTCATCAGAAATTGTTCTCATTTTTCCCTTTCTGCAGGGGAAAATGCTCACATGCTTGGAAAGTCTTCACATTCTCTTAATTAGCCCATGGGTTTGAGTGAATTACTTCAATTTAGCTTAGTCAATTTGCCAAGATGGTATTAATAAGGTGTGGCCACTCTGCATACTACAGATTCTTGGATTTATAGGTGAGGGTTGGGCGAAAGATGGACTCAAACATAGATGAGCAGCCTGAAAAGAACCTGACAAGCCCTTATACCAGAGGTGCCAGTCCTCCTAGGATACTCCATGCATTCCATTGATCATGAAGACAGCTTGAAGTGGGTAATATGGAGTACTTAAAGCTTTGGCAGACACTGAAGATACCATGCTCATCCAACGTATCCTGGGCCATCTCCAGTCATTTTGACTGGACTTCAGTTATTCTGGAAGAGAAAGTGAGACTGATCCAATTCACATACATGTCAAGGTATGACAAGTCTGCCTCCTCCATGATGTTAGTCATTTTTGAAACTAAGGAGGAAGAACAGTAACCTCTAGAATCTGGACAAAACAAAACAAGTACAAGACATTGGGTGCTTGATATGGGAGATATTTCTAGATATACTTCTGTGCTGTCTCCTTAGATACAATGCAAAGGTTAAATGAGTACACCAGAAGCCTTTCTCTTTCACTACTTAGATTTTCTGATAACATTTCCTGCTATGTCTTATAATGGCAACCACTGGTGGACTGAGGGGCCTAGGACAAATTCTTTCTACTAAGGAGCTCCCACTGCTATCGATCCTTGAATGACGTCCAAAGCAGGTTTAACTCAGACTCTAATGTGAATGATTGGACTTCCTTTTCTCATACTCATTGTCTTATTATAACTCCCAATCTAGTACCTCTAAGATAATTTATTTAAAGCTTATGTTTTGACTCCTGTCTAGAGTTTTACCAAAGGGAGAGTAGAAAAATATTACTGCACAATGTAACTCAATGGGACAGGTATCTTATTCTAAAGATGTAAAATTGGGGCTGTGGCCAACACTGGGTATCATATTCTTGAGGACAATTGGAAAGCCAGAGTTCAAATAAGGGGATGTTTATGCAGTCATATTTTGATAGAAAGCAGGATAAAGGGAATTGGAATCCTTATTAAAGCCATTTCATCCTTTGTGTATCATGAATATACTGAGTTGGAGGAAAGATATTGCTTTATTCCTTTCATTCTCTTCTTACTTTCTGAATTTCTTTATCTACCATGCCCGACAGCCTTCTTATTATGGAAGGTCCCTCTATCTCTAAGACCCCTTCCTCTTTTTGTTTAGTTCTTTCCAAAATCTCCATTTTAAGGAATATACCAGACCAGGCATGTTTATTTCTTCATTTTTCTCCAGGATCCAATTCTGACTCTTCAGACTTTTTTCCTCACCTAAACCAGTTGGGTTAGCTATTTCTTTTCTCTTTTTTCTTCTTCCTTTTATGTGTCCTCTTCCCCCCATAAGAATGGAAGCTCCTTGAGGGAAGAGATTCTTTTTTATTCCATTTCTATTCTTATCACTTAGCACAGCACATAATAGGCACCTTGGTGAGACTTGCTGATTCCAATTTTTCTATTTTGGCATCATTTTTGCTATGCAGGTCATAAATTCTTCTTTCATATTTTTTAATTCTCTTTTAAACCACTCATGTGTTATATGTGTTATAGTTCCACATTTTCCTAAATTCTACAGGGCTCCCTATGATCATTTTCTTTCTTTCTTTCTTTCTTTCTTTCTTTCTTTCTTTCTTTCTTTCTTTCTTTCTGGCCATATTTATTCATAGATACTTGAACTTAATTACTGGATCTAGGGGTCATATTTTCTTCTATTCTTAATGTTTCCCTTTGTTTTCAAGGTTTTTTAATTTAAATTTTTCCTGAGATCTTGGCAATTTCAGTCTTTTTTTTCCTCCTCTCTTATTTTCCTCTATTACTCATTTCATGACTCTTATCTCTCTGTTGGTGTTTTTTTTTCTAGGAACTAGATCTCAAAGCATCTTAGCATCTTTTCACACCTAGCAATTCACAGTTCACTGGCTTGAGTGTCTGCCTCAAGTGACTTTTGGGGAGACAGAACAAGACCCAGCTAGATGCTGAATGCTAAATGGAGTGCTGCACAGCTCCCCAAACATGGTGTCCTTTCTCATTTCCTCTGTTCCTCAGTTTCCTGGCCAAGTAATACAGAGTGGTGTCCCTGTGGTGCTATTACAGCAGAGGGTAATTCTGTCTTTTGAAATTTGAATCTCCAGGGCTCTGGAAAGGGGGAATTGATGGGATGTGGGGTTTAACCTTAGTTCAACCCCCAATGCAGGTCCTTCCTAGTTCCTTTTGTTTCTCTGCTGTCATGTAGAAACTTTTTTTGTAGCCTAAAACACTCCTGCTATGGACCAATCAACAAGGCTCCATCAAACTTCTATGATCTGGAGCCAGGGTCTCCAAGCACCCAAAGAGGAAAAAGGGACCAGAGTATAAGGTTAGATTTTGTTGAAAGCACATGGATTAGGTCTTTAGCTCAGCTGGTACAACCTTACTACTGGTATCATAGTGAGAAGTTGGGGAGATGAGTGTTTCTTAAGACCAGAGTGGGCAAAAGCTTATTTGTTTGTTTTTACGTTTTGGGTTCCACTTGTCTTAGACCCTGGAAACAGCAGAAGTTGCTTTATCATTGGCACATAATTTCTGTTTTGGAGAGTTTTGAGAGGTTATGAGGATCAAAGAAAATGTCTAGCTCTCCATCTTTTGGGTCATTTAAACACATAATAAGCATTTAATAAATGCTTGTTACTATTGTTGATTTCAGCAGGGGACTAAAGTTACTGAAGGTATTTATGGTTAGCTCTGAGGCTAGCATAGTCTTTTTGATTTTGTAAGACCTCTAGAATTTAAGGAGACAGATTTCATTTATTTTTAATCTATTTATTTAATTTTTAATTTATAGAATAAAACAAGAATTTCCATAACAACACAGTATAATAAAAAAAGATGTTTACACATGAAACTGCAAAACTATTATGTATAACTTGATATTTTCAAAAATATATAATGTATTTAATAAAGTTGTCAGGTATATTTTCTTTTTCTCCCTTTTCCCTTACCCTTGCCTAGAGATGGCTACCATTAGACATAAGTATATAAATATTTATATATATATACATATATATGTAAAGTTATTCTCTATAAACATCTACTTATCAGTTCCTTCTCTGGATGCAGATAGCATCTTCCTTTAAATGTCCTCTTTGATAATTTGAGTATTTATAGTAGTCAAAATGACTTATTCACTCAAAGTCGTCCCTAAAACAATATTGCAGTTACCATAAACACTTTTCTTATGGTTCTGCTCATCTTGCTCTTCATTATTTTATGCAAGTCTATTCATATTTTTCTAAGATCACTGCTATCATCATTTCTCATATAGCACAGTAGAATTATATTGCTATCATTTACTACAACTTGTTCAGCCATTCCCCAATTGATAGTCATCCTCACAATTTCTTTTACCGCAAATTGAGTTGCTGCAAATATTTTAAAACACTTAATTTGTAAACAGACCTTGTGGTGGTATTGTGGGTCAAAGAATTTTGGCAGTTTAATAACTCTTTGGGTATAATTCTGTTGCTCTCCAGAATGGTTGTATCATTTCATAATTCTACTAACAATGAATTAATCAGTGTCCTGTTTTTTCCACATTCACTTTAGAATTTGTCACTTTCTCCTTCAGCCAATCTGATAGGTGTAAAATGATATCTCAAGGTTGTTGAAATCTTTAATCAATAATGATTTAGAGCATTTTTTCATATGACTATAAATTGATTTTTTCATTGAAAAACTGCCTGTTTACATCCTCTGACCATTTATCAACTGGGGAATGACTTTTATTCTTATAGACTTAACCAAATTCTTTGTATATTTGAGATATGAGACATTTATCTGAGAAGCTGTCTATAATTTTTTTTCCTTTTTTGCTGTCCTTTTGATCTTGGCTTCATTAGTTTTTATTTCTATAAAAATCTTTTTAACTTCATGTAATAAAAATTACCCATTTTGTACCTCACTGTACTCTTTGTCTCTTGTTTCTTTCTATTTATTATTATTGAAATGAATTCCATTTTAAGAGAAATGTTTACCTTGGTAACTGGGGAAGTTTACCTTAGTAATTCCAGATTCAGTTCTTTAGAATTAGTTATATATTCTTAGATTTTTGAAGACTTGAGTTACTCAGGAGGGTCAGCGATCTTCCAGTGGTTGGTGTTTTTTAAATTCTCTGGAGAATCTGGTTTTGGATTCTATATACAATTCTGCCCAAGAACAAGAGCCATGAAAAATTCTTACTTAAAAGTCTTCCCCAAAATAGCATTGTAGTCAATAGAAGGTTGGGTACAGAGAGGATATGATTATATTAAAGTCAATATTGAAATTATGAAAAGGAAGAATAGGAGATTAGAGGGGTTTGCTTTCTCAGTTTGGAATGGGGCTCATTTACTTCAGTGGGAAAGAATAACAAATGGTCCTGAAAATAAAGAAACATCAATAGAGAAATACATCTTCCAAATTTTCTAATGTTGAAGGTCCATATTAGAAATATATTTATTATGGGAAGAATTTCAAGGTGCCTGATATATACAGAGTTCTAATTTCTAAGGAAAAAAGTTTTTAACTGCTAGAACCAGTGCTACAATTTACTTATGGGCCAGGTTTGCTGAATTCTGTAACTCAAAGAAAGATTTGTTAAATAAAGAAATAATTCAGTCTTGAAGAGTTGTCTCTAGTACTGAGAGGCTAGGTGACATGCCCAGGGTCATAATAGGCCCAATATGCATCAAAGTAGAAACTTGAATTCAGTGATTCCTGACTTTAGGAACAGCTCTTTGTCCTCAGAAATACCACCATAATAGCTGGATGTTCTGGGACATCTGATCACTGGTCAAGACAAGTCAGTCTGCTTTATTCCCTTACTCATCTAATCCAACAATTCATTTGCTATACTCATCTACCTCTTTGCACATCATATCTAATAATGAATAAAACTTGCTGAAAGTAAAAAGCTCAGGGAAGCACTGGAGGAGAAAAATAAAAATCAAGCTTGTGGTTCAAGATCAGAATTTTATGTGAACAAGTAAAATGCTTTCCAGAATAGAATAAATGTAAAATATTTTAAAATATCCTTTTGATTTATGTATTTTAACTCAATGGGAAATTCCAAGAATCAGAATTGGGCACTTTTGTAGATGTGATCCAAATGAATTGATATATTTGTCTATTCATCTGTCATCCATCTATCCACCCACCCACCCATCCATCCATCCATCCATCCATTCATCTATCTATCCATTTTTCCATTTATCTGTGACCTAGATTTGTGATTCCATTGGTAAACACAATTCATGATGAGTAACTTCATCCTACAAATGCAAATCAGGATTTTCTATGCAATTTATGGTCTGAGAGATTTGACTAGAGCCTTGAAAGTGGTTTACCTAGGGTTATGTAACCAGTGTGTTTTAGAGGAAGAACTTGGACCCAAATCTTCCTGACTCTGAGGACAGCATTCTATCCACTCCACTACCACATTTAATAAATAATAGCTTAAGTTAAGAAAGTAAGTTCCAAACATCGCCAAAGCATATTTTCAGATGTTGGTAATACAAATAAAAGTAGAAAGGAGTTTATATTCTGATAGGAGAATTTTAGAACATTTACAAGCACTTTATATGCTTGATCTCATTTTATCCTCACAACACTCTTGCAAGAAGGGTAGTATCATTATCAACCCTATTCTACAGGGCAGGAAACCAAAGCTCAAAGATGTTAAATGACTTACCCAGAAGTGACACAGGTAGGAAGCATCTGAAGTGGGATTGAAATCTTGATCTTCCTGACTATATCCCTAGGGTTCTATCCACAAGTGAACAATTGGCAAATAATTTACTCCCCCCCACCCCCACACACTGTGTTAGTCCTCCTTATCTAAAAGAAAAATTTCTAAATACAGATCTATGCGCACACACACACAGGCACACAAACATACACAAAAATATAAATGTATGCTCACTCTCTCTCACACACACTGTATGACTACAAATTATTGACCTTGGTCATAAATTGAATAAATCTTTTAGAGAAAGATTTATATATTGATTCTCTTGTAAGGTGACTTTTAGAGTTCTCTTTCTCTAAGGCTGACATTAGGAAGAGGGAGGAGAGGTGGTGATATGGAAGGCTGAGCAGAGGAAATGGGCAATGACGAGATGGATGATTCAGAGGAAGACAGGACTGGTTAGACACTGTGGACATTGTCACAGGGAGATTATACTAATAAGTCCAAGGTAACTATAGGGACCTCTAATTTGAGAAATGATATTATTTCTATATTATTTGTGTGCCTGTTGAATTTAATAGACCTTTGACATATTTGTTACAATAATATGAAAGACCAGTGCCACAGAGATGCCAAAGTATCAACCTTGGTTTCAAGAATATCTGGATTCATATAACATGTCCATATTCTCTGGCACATACTTATTGTATGACTGTGGGCCAGTCACTCAATCCCTCACTGCTCTAGATGAGTGATTTTATAATTACAAATTAGTGGAATTAATCACATAAAGATATACCTGGTATTGAAAAATGTATACTCAATTTTGGAAAATTCATATTGTCCTGACAAAACTTGCCTCTGGTATCTACATTTCCAATTGAGATTTTATTCAGGAAAAACAGATCCTGAACTGCCAGCTTGGGTACTGGGGCAGATAACTGATGAACAAAGGGAGTGAGACAGACAGATCAGGACAGGATAGTGTGTGTGTGTGTGTGTGTGTGTGTGTGTGTGTGTGTGTGATATAATACACCACTAAGATAGACAGAGAGAGAGAGAGAGAGAGAGAGAGAGAGAGAGAGAGAGAGAGAGAGAGAGAGAGAGAGAATGAGAACGTAGCACCCAGCCAGGGCCAATTCCAAGCACCCCAAAATTACTCGGGACAGAGTCCTAGGCTGGTGAACAATGATTTGCTGAATGGAAGGAGGCAGATGTGTTTTGAGAACCAGTCCTCAAGAATACAATAATCAGCAAGTGAGTGATAAGGAAAATAAAAGGGTGGTAATAGAGAAAAAAATCTGAATATACCAAAGATTTCAGGAAAAATCCCAAAGATCTTGATCATAAGTAGATAAATCAAGGAAAAAAGTAACAATAAAAGGAAATACAAGATGCTATTCAGGAAGCTTTGCATCAATTGATTTTCTTGTTTTATTTAGGATATTAAATCCAATAAATATTTATTAAGAACTTTTACATACAGTCACGGTGCTAGTTGCTGTTGATTCAGAGTTAAAAATGAAATTGTTTCTTGCCCTCA
Source organism: Macrotis lagotis (assembly GCF_037893015.1). Lineage (NCBI taxonomy): Eukaryota > Metazoa > Chordata > Mammalia > Peramelemorphia > Peramelidae > Macrotis > Macrotis lagotis. The sequence goes on along the minus strand of NC_133661.1, from coordinate 131,977,588 downwards.
AAGAGTTTACATTCTATAGAAGAGGAAAAGGCCTGAGAGTGGTGTTACATTCCTAAAACCTTAAGTACTGTCAAGTTAAGAAAGTAGGTTGCAAACATCACTGAGGAATATTTTTAGATGTTGGTAATACAAATAAAAGTAGAAAGGAGTTTATATTCTGATAGCAGAAGTCATAAAAGAAGACTAGAAAATGGTAGGGGCAAAGGGAGTGCATATATCCAATGAGGAATTGTAGCCAAATTCTTAAAGGAGAATGAGGAGTGCAACCTGGAGAGGAAGGAAGACTGGGTGGTCTGGGCCTTTTCCTTAAAATGAAAGTTCTGACAAGAGTCAAACAGAAAGAAGGGTGGGGGGGCGAGGTTGAGGTTGGTTGAACTCTTCAGTGCTGGAGCCCTGAGCTGCAATGGGCTATATTGAACATGTATCTGTGATGTTTGACATTAATTATGGAGAGCCCCAGTTGTGGGACCCATCCAGCAACTTGCCTAAAAGGAGATGAAGCAGCTCGGTTTGGAAATGACTCAGGACATAATTCTCAAATTATCAGGCCCAGTATGGTCCCCAGACTTCTAGCTTGGGCAAAATCAGGGCACTGATTCCTTTGTCTAAAAGAGATGGAGGATCCAAACACAGCTATCCACCTCTAACCAGCAACCAGCACCAGAATCATAGAAATATATGTGTATGTATGCTAGGCAGCAGGCTTTATAAAACTCCCTGTCACAGAAATTGTTAGAGAACTCTGAACACTGTGGGAATTTCAACTAGCAAAGAACTCTCTTTTCCAATGTTCACCAATTTATGCCTTGAAAAAATAGATTATGCCAAAAATTTGCTTATGGATGATTAAAGATGTCATAAGTTTCATTGTTTTCAATATTCAGCTACGTTTTGAGTTTCTTGGAGAATTCACAAAGTACAAAATACCTCTTGAAAAAGAATCCACTTTCCTATCCCCCAATTCATTAAGTAGAAATTGACTGAACGCAGCTTGCTTGCTCCATCTTAACTAAAGAATTATTTTTGGTTTGAGGATTTTGCCTGACAAATTTTTCTCAGATGAATATGGTTCTTTGAGTGTAACTGAAACCTCCTGAGGGAAATGCAAGGGGATGATAGGAGTGGGAGAGCTCTCTCCTACTTCATCATTTTGGCCACCAGGAGCCTATAATGAAAAGCTCTCTCAAGGCAAAGGGTCTAGCTTTAAGCCTTAAGCTGTCCTGAAGAAACTTCTATTTTTGGTTTCTCCATAGAAGGAAATACAGAGAAGTGAAAGCTTCATGGAGTAATGACAGAAATTCATCTCCTAAACCAGGATCATCCCTGAAATATCTCATGTAAGGGAGAAAGTACAGAGCATATTTTAAAGAGGAGGTAGGATCCCTACTTACTAGCTATGTGATCTTGAATCAGTTACTTAAGATGACCAAATCTCTAAGTCCTTACCTGTGAAATGGGGATAATAACTACCTTGGGTTATTATGGATATAAAATGAAATGATAGACATGAAAGGTTCTAGGTGCTGAACCTGTTCAGTTTTTGGAATAGAAATGAAAATGAAGGGCCCAAGGTCATCAATTCTAGTATTTAATTGATCTATAATCATTGTAATGATGAAGGTGAATGAAGATCAAAATTCAATTATCAGCAAATAATAGGAAAAATGGGTGATTCTACTAACCCACTGTTACCATTACTGCATCCTTTCTCCCCATTCTGCTATTGCTACCCCTTTCTGTATATACTGCTAACATTACCACACTCCCTTCCTTCCATTACAACCATTATTTTTTGTACCTCAGTTTACTTTTATTTCTCATGGAACATGATCAAGATGAGAGCTCAGAGATTTCTCAAAGAAGATTAGTTTTCACCTAGGAGAAGCTCAAACAACTGAAATGTAATCAAATATTGTGGATCCTTGCTTCTTAGTATTCCAAGACAAGATGCATTTCCACAGAAAGCAAGACTATAGTAATGGAAATAGTCTAATAAAATGTCTCCTGCCACAAGTATCTTATCTTCTGAGTGTTCTGAAACCAGATGCATTTCCGCAGGGAGCAAGATTGTAGTAACTGGAACATTCTCAGAATGTAAGTCTTCATCCAAAAATATCTTATCCCCTGAATGTAATATAGTTATGCTGACTTTTTCCCCACCCCTTTCCTGGAAGTGAGAGGGCTTCCAGGTCTTATGCATTGCACACATTTTCCAAATGCTTTGATCAAATGAGTTGGTTTTTCTTTTTCTCCCTTATATATTCATCCCTATATTCACCATCTAAAGGTGTTCACCCAGTTCCAAGGGCATAGGATTTTAGCATTGTGCATCAAAGATTCAAAATTGTAAGAGCCTTTGAGGGCCATAATGGCCAAAGCAATGGGCATGCTTCAATCAGTTTTATAAACCATCACCTATATTCACCATTTAGGATCCTTAGGGATTGGTCAGGGGAAGGGAGGGGAGTAAAGGAAGAAAGGGGATAGGAAGAGGATGAGGGCCAGGCAGACCTTGAGAGGCTCATAGTCTCCTCTTCTGACTGGGTAATAGAGAACTCACCCCATCTCTTCCCTCTGCTATCATAATTGTAGAAGCAGGAGTAGGGTACATAGATCTGAGGGTCATTTTAGAATTTTCTTTGCTTTATGGGTTGCCATCATCACAGGTTTCACCACAGAATGTCCAGTCTAGTGGTGCCACTTTTCCCCAGTTGAACTACTCCTCAAAGGCAGTCATAGTGTGTTTCTGGAACTATACTAGCACCTTTCCAGAGTAGTAGAATCTTCTAGAGCTTGTATTCTGCCAGCATAGCTTTTGAGACCCCAGTTACCTCCATATCACGGTGAAGCATTAGGAGTAGAATTATCAAAGAAAGAGTAGAGCACAAAAGGCTCATCCCAGCTCATTCACAAACTTAAATGTATTTTTCTTTTATTTATCTCAAGTTTCTTGAACTTCCTGTCTCATGCTTCTCCTTATGGCACCAGATACCTTAAAAACAAAACACTGGAATACCAGAATTGAGGTCTTATGAAAGCTATCTGACAAAAAAGCCCTGAATCCAGGTTGCTCGAAAGCAAGCTGTGAGGGTTTGCTCCCTCTAGTAGTTTTCTCTCCTTTGAGCTCACAGGCATAGACAATCCGTGAAATTTCACTGCTGGTTTATAAAACTGATTGAAACCTGCCCATTGCTTTGGCCATTATGGCCCTCAAAGGCTCTTACAATTTTGAATCTTTGATGCACAATGCTAAAATCCTATGCCCTTGGAACTGGGTGGACACCTTTAGAGCATTGTTTAATCATTGGAAAAAGAGGGATACCATGCATCCTAAAAAGATTCAGTCCTCAAACCCTAAATTAAAGACCCGAGGAGCTGATGTAAAAATCAATTACTGTGGGTTTCAATGCCTGCAATCCTAGAGAAACAAATGGCAAACCAAGTCTGTCTATAATGCTGAGCAAATTGATCTCTACATTTTCCTCTGATGTAGGAAAGTGTGGAAAGATGTTATTAGAAGAGAGAGATTAAAAATAACCATGCAGACAGCTTTCTAATTTGAAAAATGGACAGAGTGAGGCTTAATCTCCTAGTGCTCCAGGCTTTCCCAAGTAGAGTGCTGAGGCAAGTGGGTGGACTGAAGAAGCACAGGTGATCCACAATTTATAGGGATTCATAGAATCCTAAAATGTTGGAGCTTAGATGGACCTTAGAAATAATCCTTTCTGACCACTTTCATTTTACAGATGAGAAAATTGAGTCTCACAAAAATGATTTGACTTACATTGATTCATGCTTGCAATGCTTGATCAATTATAATCATGCTATTATTTATGTCCTTCAAAAAGGCAGCTGACAAGCTCATCATTCAGCTTTCTGATGCACTCCAGTACATAAGGTCCTGGATCTGGACCTCTGAAGGCTTTACCCAGCGTTATAAAGCCACTCTCTGTTTAAACACTATTCTAAATACTTGTTTCCTTGTGACTTGATAGTCATTATTGCTATGTGGGACTTTGTAAATATCCCATAGATTTTAATATTTCAAAAGATCTTTAGTTTGACTCTTGTGGGTTTACAACCCCTCTGATTCATAAAGTGATCTTCATGAGTTACTAATCTCTCCTCCCTCCCCTCCCTGCCAAATCATCATCTGCTGGTCAACTTTCTGATAAGGTACCTCCAGGAATTTAACTTAGGCTGGGCATGGGATGACAGATACATCAATGGACGGTATTTGAAGACTTTCCATCTTGATAGGACATGCCAGAGTTTATACTCCACTGATAGAACCTTTGAAAATTTAGGTTCAACACCAGGCTATGGCAAGGCAGGGGAAATAAACTTTTATGACTTTAAGTATACAGTTAAAATATTTGCTGGATATTCTGTTGTTCTGACTAATTGATTTAAATCCTTTAAGCAACAAGCAATCGATCAATAAGAATTTATTAAGCATCTACCATGTGCCAAACCCAACCCCTCAGATCACTGCCTTGTCGTGGTAATTTAATAAAATATGTGAGCTCTGTTGTGCAGGGTTATCCAAGATGGACAGGTCATAATGGAGAACTCTGATAAAATGTGATCCACTGGGGAAGGAAATGGCAAACCATTTCAGTATCTTTACCAAGGAAAATCTCATAGACAGTATAAAAAGTTAATAGATATAACACTGGAAGATGAGCTCCTATGGCTCATAGGATTACAAAGATTTGGACAGAACAGAATGATTGAACAACAGTGAAGTGCCAGACAATGATTTATGCCACAAAGATGTAAATACACTATTATATTTGTAGCTCATTTGAATTCATCAAACATTTATTTAGCATCTAATAAGTATAATGCTTGGTGATAGACCCTGGAGATAGAAAAATTAAAACAATACACTCTCTTCTTCACAATATCTTACATTCTATTAAAGGAATATAGAACACAGAGAGAAATTCAAAATATTTACAGAGTAATTTTTGTTTGGAAACAATAACAGGAGGAAGCTAGGAACATCCTTCTTTAGAAGGCATACTTGAGCTAAATCTCAAAGGGAGATGCAGAGTCTAAGAATCAGAGATGAGGATGGAGGACAATCTAGACAAGGGATTGAGAAAGCATGGGAAAGGTTATATAGAATGCCAAATTGAGAGAACTATGAGTCGTCTCTTCTGATTGGAACATAGAGTGTATGGAGGAGAGTTATGTAAAATGTCTAGGTAGTTAGGGGGACAAAGTAGATTAAAGAACTGGGTTTGGAGTCAGGAGGACCTGAGTTCAAATCTGGTCTCAGATACTTACTATGTGACCCTGGACAGGTCACCTAACCTTTGTTTCCCTCAATTTCCTCAACTAAAATGAGGTTAATAAATAGTACATACTTTTCAGAATTATTGTGAGGATCAAATGAGATATTTGTAAAACTCTTAGTACAGTGTTGGTATATAGCAGGCACTAAATAAATGTTTATCTCCTTCCTCAAAAAGTAGCCTGGAGCCAGATGGTAAAGATTTATATACCAAAGAGAGGAGCATTTTATCCAAATGCAAGGGGGAATGAGAGGTTCATAAACAGGGTAGTGAAATGGTCAGACTCATGCTCCAGGAAGATTATTTTGGCAACTATGTAGAATATGGCTTAGAAAGGGAAACAACTGGAAATGGCAGTTCTTTTAGGAGGGCATCCCAATAATGCAGAGGAGAAATCATTGAGGGCTTGATTCAATGAGATGAACAATGTGAGCAGGGAGAATGGGGCACAGGTAAGAGAAATTGTGGAAGTAGAAGCAACAAGACTTTGCAATTGCTTGGATTTGGAGGAGGAGGGAGAGGAAAGAGTCAAGGATGCCTTGAAATTGTGAAGTTCTGCTACTGGAAGGAAGGTGATAAAATAAAGTTAATAAAATGTAGTGTTTATCGTCATTTCTGTAAAAAGTTTGGCGGTAAGCCCTGGGTCAGGAATGTGGCTGCCTATTATGTCATCGTTTTTATGGAGAAATCAGATTTGACTTATAAGCCTTAGACCTACAGAGCCTTCAGGATTTTAACCCATCATAAGTTCAGGGACTCCTAAAGTAAGTGGCCTCCCAGTGGTCTAAAATGGTTAAAACACTTTTACAAACTCCTCATTATAGAGAATTAAGCCAGATAATTAATGTTTTTTTCTCAATAAAAATCTAGACTTTTCTCTGCAGTAATTACATTTTTGAGGAGCTGGGCAGAAGTCTTCCCCTTCTCTCCCCAATTCTACATTATTATCTATATATTTGTCAGAAACCTAACAAAAGTATCTGAACTCATCTCAAGTTTCTTGGCAGTATTAATCCCAGTCAGAATAATTGGATGAAACAATTGCCTGGAATTCTTGCCTAAGTGCCTGGACCTCAACTATTCCTTCTTTGCAAGATTTTCTTTATTGATTTTATAATTTTCTCCCAATCTTACTTCCCTTCCCCCCACTTCCCCACAGAAGGCAGCCTGTTAGTCTTTACATTGTTTCCATGGTACGCATTGATCTAAGTTGAGTGTGATGGGAGAGAAATCATTTCCTTAAGGAAGAAACATAAAGAATGAGATATGGCAGAATTACATAATAAGGTAAATGTAATAGTCTTTGGTCTTTGTTCAAGTTCCACAATTCTTTCTTAGGATACAGAAGCCATTCTCCATTGCAGATTCTACAAAATTGTGCCTGATTGTTGCACCGTTGCTATGAGCAAGTCCATCAAGTTTGATCATCATCCCCATGTTGCTGTTAGGGTGTACAATGTTTTTCTGGTTCTGCTCATCTCGCTCAACATCAGTTCATGCAAATCCTTACAGGCTTCCCTGAATTCCCATCCCTCCTGGTTTCTAATAGAATGATAGTGTTCCATCATATATATATACCACAGTTTATTTAGCCATTCCCCAGATGGACATCCCCTCAATTTCCAATTCTTTGTCACCACAAACAGGGCTGCTATGAAGATCTTTGTACAGGTGATATTTTTACCCTTTTCCATAATCCCTTCAGGGTATAGCCAAAGTAATGGTATTGTTGGATCAAAGGGTATGCACATTTTTGTTGCCTTTTGGGCTTAATTCCAAACTGCTCTCCAGAAAGTCTGGAGGAGTTCACAGCTCCACCAACAATGTATTTGTGTCCCAGATATCCCACATCCCTTCCAACATTGATCCTTGTCTTTTCTGCTCATATTGGCCAGTCTGAGAGGTGTGAGGTGGTACCTCAGAGGTGTTTTAATTTGTATTTCTCTAATAATTAGTGATTTAGAGCAATTTTCATATGACTGTGGATCATTTTGATTTCCTCATCTGTAAATTGCCTTTTCATATCACTTGACCATTTGTCAATTGGGGAATGGCTTGTCTTTTTTTTTAAAATTTGACTCAGTTTTCTGTATGTTTTAGAAATGAGTCCTTTGTCAGAAATACTAGTTGTAAAAATTGTTTCCCAATTTACTACATTTCTATTGATCTTGGTTACAGTGATTTTGTCTGTGCAAAAGCTTTTTAATTTAATGCCATCAAAATTGTCTAGTTTATTTTTAATGATGTTCTCCATCTCTTCCTTGGTCATAAACTGCTTTCCTTTCAATAGATCTGACAGGTAAACTATTCCTTGATCTCCTAGCTTGCTTATAATATTGGTTTTTATGTCTAGATCCTGTATCCTTTTTGACCTTATCTTGTTATAGAGTGTGAGGCGTTAGTCTAATCTAAGTTTCTTCCATACTAACTTCCAATTTTCCCAACAGTTTTTATGAAAGAGAGTTTTTATCCCAATAGTTGGACTCTTTGGGTATAACAAACAGCAGATTACTATAATCATTTTCTGCTATTGCACCCAGTCTATTCCACTGATCCATCACTCTATTTCTTAGCCAATACCAGACAGTTTTGGACCTCAGCTATTCTTAATTTAAATAGCTGAGTGCCACCTTAATCTGAATTGTAAAAGGCAGAAAAAAGTCTAGAAGATATGATAAAATGTAACATCAATGTTAAAAGAGCATATGAAAATAATTCGAGTATTGTTATATGAAACTAGTGACAGGAGAAATGGAGGTGGCATACATGTTTAAGAGAAGTTCTTCAAGCAATAGAAAAGGCACAATTTGAAGTCCCAATACCTGGCTAGAGTTACAGACCTATTGTATTTTAACTATGTGATCTTGTGCAGCCATTGTTCTTCTCTGTACCTCAATTTAGTCATCTGTGAAATAAATATGTGCTGAATACATTACTTCTATAACAGAGGTTGACTTGAGCTATACAGATCATCCCAGGGATCACATTCCTGGCGCTCTCTTGGAAACTTAAAGTACACATTGGAGATGATGAATTCCATTGCCATGTGGTGAAGCAGCAGTGAAAGGACTTTTGGCTAAACCTGAGTACTCCTACCCTCTCCTTTCTCCCACCAGTAATAAGGGGGGAGGGCAGGGTTCTGAGTCACTTAAAAATAGAGGCAGATTTCCACTGGATCTCTCTTTCTTTGACATCTCCTATCCCCTTAATATATAACTGAAATTTCCTATGAAAAGTGGGGAAGACACAGACTGTTTCTACTCCAGCAAAATAGTGTCCATGCCCAAGCGATAGACAGAGCAGGGGTCTCAACTAGGGCACTTATGCCTGAGCTCTTGATTGTTTGTTTTGCATTATGTTTCCTTTCCTGATCTTTGGCAAATGACTATCCTGAGATGAACCTTTCAAGATTTGGAGGCAACCTTGTAAGTATGAATATTGCTTTTGGTTGGAACTGATTGGTGGCAATGGAAGTGGTTCCCGGTAATGATTCCCCTTTTTCTCTCAGAGAACCTGACTCTTTACAAGATGACTAACTCAAGCCTAGTCCATTTTAGCAGAAGGCATTTTACCAGGACAGTGCAGAGGCAAAGCTAAATATAAAATGCCTCATCAGTAGCACCTCAAACTGTTTTATGTTTACGTGGTTGGGTATAATAGTAACTGAAATAACTACTTGTTAAGTCATGCTGGGGAAATATTTGAGAACTTTTTGTGTTTTATCATTTATTATAGGAAATAAATATCTTTCCTATACCTGATTCATATTGTTCATCAAGAAAATTTCTATTTTTCCTTTTGAGGAAATCCTAGATGTGAGCCTCTATTTGAACTTTAAGTAATTTGCTCCAAAAACAATGAGGTTGGAGATTAATAGTCTAAAGAGTGAGAGAATTAGTTAATAATCCCCAAAGAGTGGAGATTAATAGTCCAAAGAGGGGAGTCAAGATCAGTTTCTAATTAGAGGCCAGGCTTCCCTTGAATCTGGCCTGACTCCATGCCTGGCTCCAGAGCAGAAAGGTCTCTTCATAGTTCCCCCAGTCCCCGGGGAATCTAGTAATAGTTTCTCAATGCTCGACTTGAATTACCCATCTTATTATAGGACTTTTGTGAAGAGCAAATATGAATTGGGTTAGATACTCCAAGAGGTCCTTCTGAGATATATGTACATGAAAATACTTTTTTTCAACTGCAAGCACTATAGAAATATGAATTTTTAAAATGAAAATTATATAATATATCAATAGACACATATTATATATATACATGCATACACATACACATGAATTGTCTTTTATCTATGCAGAAGATGCTACTGATTTGCCATCAATGGGACAAATACTTGAGTAGTTTTTCCAGTGATGGGGGATAAAATCTGGCAATTCATTCTCACTCTTTCAGGATTATTCCTATGGAACACATTTGATGGATGGTGATGGCTGGCAAGATTTAGAGTTTCAGTCAGGGATAGAGGAGGGGAATGAAATTGAGAAGACTATGAAAAAGCGAGGTGGTTTAGTAGACAAGAGTGCTGAGCTTGGGAGTCAGGAAGACCTAAGTTCAAATATGGCCTCAGATGCTTAATAGCTTTGTGACTTTGAATAATTCATTTAACTTCATTTAAATAGAGATGCTGTTGATATTTGTCCTTCATTCTTGAAAAAGACCATGGCATCAGAGAGGTGGTACCATGACAAGAAAGTGAATTGGATATAAGTGAGAGGGTGCTGTGCTAAGTCACCAAGGCTCAATGTCTTCTCCAGAGCCATCTGGGTCCAGTGGGAGATATGAATCAGGATGACTGGAAATGGCCCTAGATTTGAAACAATTGAGATTAAGTACTTGCCCAAGGTCACATAGTAAGTGTCAAGTGTCTGAGGCCAGATCTGAACTCAGGTTCCCTTGACTCCAGGGCTGGTTATATTGATTGCACACCTAGTTGCCCCTCACTTAAAAGGTGATAATAATACTTATGGTAGTTGTGAACCTCAAATGAGGTAATTTTTAGTAAGGGCTATGCAAATGGTAGATTATTATTATTATTATTATTATTACTGTTGTTACTATGAGGGCAAATCAATGATCAGGGCCTTTTGGGAACCATGAAACTATCCCTCATCAACTAAGTTAAAACACAAGTAAGTATAAAAATATACTAAATGTTCATTTAAAAATTTCTTTCTTTCATTCAATAAACAATAAGTGCGAGGTACAGGCACTTAGCAAGACTCATCCTTTAAGATCTAATCTGCCTTGGTACTCTCACATTATCCTTTGACTAGTTGGAGGACAGAGCTATGAATTTTAAAACTTCTATTTAGGGGCAGCTAGGTGGCACAGTGGATAGAGCACCGACTCAGGAGTCAGGAAGACCTGAGTTCAAATCTGACCTTAGACACTTAAAAATTACCTAGCTGTGTGACCTTGGACAAGTCACTCAACCCCATTTCCTTCCAACCCCCGCCCCAACAAAAAAAATCCACTTCTATTTAAGGAGAGATCCTGGGCCAGTCATATCTTCATTTCCCACCCTGCTTAATTCTTTAGGGCTTCTTTGAACTTGTCCATCATTACTATGGGCATCTTATTATCTCCTCCCTCAACTTTTTTGGATTCCTTTTGTATATTTTCTGTTCTCATTGAATTTTAAGTTCTTGGAGGGCAGGGACTGTCTTTCTTTGTTCCATATGTGTCATTAGGATGTTATCACAGTGACTGACACATAGAAAGTACTCAATAAATACTTATTGACTGACTGACTGAATACTTCACTTGTGATTATCTCTTATCTAAAATGATAGTTGCCTACTCTCTCCACTTCTCCTACCCATCTCAAGACCATGACCTGCATCTACTTCATGCTAATGTAACTTGGGATAACAATGCCATATGATAATAGTGTAGTGAACTGACCAAATGTCTCATCTCTGGAAATGTTTCTTCCCTACAATTTCTTTTTTTTTTTTTTTTAACATTCAGGCAAATACACTGTCATTTTTCTGTCTTTCACAATCGTACCTCAGCCAGGCATTTCAGATTTCCTATTTTAATTGCTTTATTTCTTGCCTTCCCCCTTAATTATCTCTAGGAAAATCTTTCTATTTCTATTCCACTGTGCTCACCATTCTTCCTTCCTTTTCTCTCCCCTCCCCTCTTTTTTAGTCTCTGCCTATCTTCATTCTATCTGTGAGCTAAAAAAGAATCTTAATCATGGTGATAAATTTAAGAGTACTAGAAAGGAAAAAAAATGAAGTCATATACTTTGAAATGAAACTAGATATAATAAAGAAACATGGAAATCAACTTCTAAGTCTCTCACAGGTACCCAGAATTCTACTTTAGAAGCTCTGCAGGCATATCATCTTATATACAAAGAGTTTTTAGCAATATAGGTCAGCAAATTATGACCTGGGAGCCCAAATTTAGTCCACTGCCTGTTTCTGTATGGTGACCTTAGATTTTTTCTTTTACATTTTTGAAATAAAATTTTATTTTGTTTTAAAAATGTAAAAAAAAATTATTCTTACTCTCTGGCAATACAAAATCAGGTTGTAGGCTGGAGTTAGCCCTCGAATGATAGTTTATACTACATGGAGTTAAAATAAGAAAATGAGTAATTTAACTTCTTGAGACCATATTTTCCATATTTGTGAAATCGAGGTGTTGGACTAGCTGATATCTCAAGTGTTTTTGTTCTCTTTCAGCTTGAATTCTACTTCTAATTAAATTTCATTTTTGTTAAGTACCAGCATTCAAGATAAAAATAATTTCCAATTTAATTTTTAATATTTTTTATTTATTCTTGTGGATAATCATTATTTTCTACTATTTTCCACTGCAGATGAACAGCCACATTATGAATTAAACAAACTTTTTGTGGGTCATCTTGTGAACCTAATCATCTTTTTCTTTTAGTATCTTCTTTAAGAACCTGCATTCTGAACTCCAAACAACTGACCTACAAGTAAGTTTATGGAATTCAATTCAGAATATTAGAAGTGGAAAGATCTAGTCCAGTTCACACAGGAATGCTCTGCACAATATTCTTGACACATTTTTATCCAGACTCCATTGAAAAATTTCCAAGGGCAGATAAACCACTCCCTCCTAGGAGAACATCCTTTTATATCTCTAAATGCAGAAAATTTTCTTTATGCCAAGTCTAAGGCTTCTTTGTAACTTCCACCCATCACTCTATCTCTGCTTCTGGAACCAAAGGGAACAAATATAATCTCATTTTCACTTGACAGCCCTGAAAAAATTTGAAGATAGAAATCATTTCCTCACTAAATCTTCATGTTAAATATTTTTACCTTGTTCTAGTGAGCTTCATATTTTATGGCCTCTGATTGTCCCCTCATTGTTTTGGTCACTGTCCTTTGGATTCATTTTGATTTGTTCTTCCAAAATGTGGTACAATAACTTAAAAAATAGTCCATATATAGTCTAAGCAGGGCAGAGTGTCTTTGGAAATTCACCTACCATATTCTGCACAAACAAAACCTTGTTAGCTTTTTTTGGCTGCCATGTTGACTCATATGGAGTTTCTTGTCCACTAAAATTTGTATATCTGTTTTATATCAAATATAGTCATGGTTCCATAATCTTTTACTTATTCAATTGACATTTTAGTTCTCAATTGCATTTCTTTCCTATTAAATTCTACTTTAGCCAATTCAGTTAATTGGCTAGCCTTAGAGATCCGTTTGGATCCTGACTGTTATAAAACACATTACCTCTCTTTTCTAACTTTATGTATTCTCCAAATTGGATCAACTCTTCTAGGTCTTTATCCAAATTACTGATAAAAAATGTTGAAAAGCAAAAGGCCGGGGAAAGATACCCCCAAATTAACACTGATCCATTACTGATTGCTCTTTGCATCTAGTGATATAAAAATCCATCTGATGACGTCACCTAGCCTAGATCTTTGCATCTTTTCTAAAAGAACAGCTTGAGAGTGTTGAATATTTTACTCAAATTCGGCACACTCTATATGGAATTTACCTGATCTCCCATTCTATTAAACTCTGTCAGAAGGGCAGTTGGATGGCACAGTAGATAGAGCACTGACCTTGGAGTCAGGAGGAAGAGAGTTTGAATTCAATCTCAGACACGTGTCACTAACTAGCTGTGTGACCTTGGGCAACTTAACCCTTATTGTCTCACATCCAGGGCTATTTCCAGTCATTTTGATGCATATCTGGTCACTGGACCCAGATGGTTTTGGAGCAGAAGTGAGGCTGGTGACTTAGCATAGCACCCCTTTGCTCAAATCCAATTCATGTGCTTGTCATGGCATCACTTTTAAGAATGAAGGACAAACATCATCAAACTCTGTCAGAAAAGAGAGTTGTTAGCTTGATGTAGTCTGTTATTGAAAACCCTTTCTGACCCATTTGCAAATGGGAAATTTCCTCTTCTAGGTGATACACACACACACACACACACACACACACACACACACACATATTTCAATTCTACAAGTATTTAGTCATCTACTATGTGCAAGTCATTGTTCTTAATGTTGGGGCTCAACCAATTAATAAACATATATTAAGTGCCAGGTAGGTAGTTAGATGATAGGAATACAAAAACAAGAGGTAAAACATTTTCTGCTCTTAAGGAGGTCACATTCTATTGCAGGAGCCAAAGTTAAAAAAAATACTTCTTGCCTTCAAAGATTTTGTATTCTTTTGGGAATGTTGTTATTTAGTCTTGTCTGATTCTTTGTGACCCCATGTGGGATTTTCTTTTTTTATTGAAATTTTATTTTATTTTTCCAATTACATGCAAAGAAAGTTTTTCAACAATCATCCATTTCCAAGTTTTTGAATTCCACATTTTTCTGTTATTTTTCCCTTCCCTCCTCTCTCCCCATGGTGGAAAAATCTGATAAAAGTTGTACATGTACAATTGTGTTTAACATATTTCCATATTTGTCATATTGTAAAAGAGGAATTAGAATAAGAAGAAAGAAAAACCCTTGAGAAAGAAAGGAAAAAATTCAAAAAATTTTTCTTTTTAATATTTTCTTTATTTTTCCATGATGTACAAAGGTAGTTTTCAACAATCTTTTTTTTTTTTGCAAGGTTTTAAGTTTCCCCTTTTGTTCTCCCTCCCTTCCTTATCTCCCTCCTCTTCCTCCCTGACAGAAAGTAATCTAGGGGACGATATGGAGTGAAACAAGGAAATGTCCTTGTTCCCATGCTTTTTGGCATAATGTTTTCAGCCATGTTATCAAATACTTCATGAGGATGAACATGGCATCAAGGTCAGCTACTATACTGATGGTAAATTCTTCAGCTTGAAAAGGTTACAAACCAAGACCAAAGTAGAGGGAGTATTGGTTCATGAGCTTTGGTTTGCAGATGGCTATTGCACTTGATGCAGCCTCTGAAGCTGAGATGCAACAAAGCATGGATGGAGTCTCTGCTGCTTGTGCTAATTTTGATCTAACAATTAACACCAAGAAAACACAGGTGCTCCATCAGCCAGCACCACACCATCTATATGAGGACCCATCGATTACAGCAAATGGAGAGATTTTGAGTCCTCTGGCCAAGTTCACTTACCTTGGCACTGTCCTTTGCAGGGAGATGCACATTGATAATGAAAATGACACACATTGCCAGAGCTAGCTCAGTATTTGGGAGGCTCTAAAAGAAAGTGTCGGGGAGAAGAGGCATTAAACTGACAACCAAAGTGAAGGTCTACATAGCCCTTGTGCTGACCTCATTGCTATATGCCTGTGAAGGACAGTCTACCAGTGCCATGAAGGAAACTGAATTGCTTCCATTTAAATTGTCTTAGGAAGATTCTGAAGATCACCTGGCAGGAGAAGATACCAAACCTTGGGGTCCTGTCTCTAGCTAAACTGCCTAGCATTCCAACATTACTACAGAGAATACAACTGTGATGAGCTGAGCACATTGTTAGAATGCCAGATGTAAGCTTGCCAAAAAGACTATTTTATGGAGAATTCATACAGGGCAAGCGCTCACAAGGGAGTCAGAAGAAACATTACCAGGATACCATGAAGGTCTCTCTGAAGAATTTTAGAATTGATTGTGTAGCATGGGAGACACTGGCACAGGACTTCATGAACAAGGCAGAATTGAAGCAAGTCAAAGGAAATATGACATATGTAAGTTTAGAGTAAGCACCCCAGATGTTTATATGTTCTATTTATGCCCAATCTATGGGAAAGCATTCCAAGATCCCATTGGTCTGATCAATCACAGTCAGACACATTATAATTTGTGTCAAACACAAACACAGTTCATGTCAAACTGTGTCAAACACAGTTTGTGTCAAACGCAAATAAACCAAATTTTGGTCTTCTTAGATAATGAAGTACAAGAACTAGCCAACCAATATATCCATATTAATCATGATGTGAAAGAATCAAATGAAGCAGGAAAAAACATTAGGGAGAAAAAAACCCAACAAATAAGATAACTTTTAAAAATTGAAGATAATTAAAAGTTTTTAAAAAGTGAACATAATATGCTTTGCTCTGCATTCAGACTACATAGTTTTTTCTCTGGATGTGGATAGCATTGTCCATAACAGTCTTTCAGGATTGTCCTTGATCTCTGAACTGCTGAGAGAAGCTGAATCCATCCTACTCGATCATCTTATAATGTTGTTAATGTGAACAATGTTCTCTTGGTTCTGCTTACTTCTTTCAGCTTCAGTTCATACAAATCTTTTTATGCTTCTCTTAAGATCAACCATTTCTGATTTCTAGCAGAACAGTAGAATTCTGTAACCTTTATATAATATAACTTGTCCAGCCATGTCCTAGTTGATGGGCATCCCCTCAATTTCCAATTCTTTGTCATTATAAAAAAGACTGCTATAAATATTTTTGAATACGTGACTTTTTAATTTTTTTATGATCTTTTAGGGATATAGATCTAGTTGTAGTATTGCTAAATCAAAGGATGTGAACTTTTTTTTGCCTTTGGGAATAGTTTCAAGTTTCTCACCAGAATGGCTATTTCACTTCACAATTCCACCAACAGCGCATTAGTGACCCAATTTTCTCACATTCTCTCCAGCGTTAACCATTTTCCTTTTTTGGCAACTTAGCCAATCTGATGGTATGAGGTGGTACCTTATAGTTGTTTTAATTTGCATTTTGCTAATCAATAATAGTTAAACCATTTTTTGTATGACTATAAATAACTTTAATTTCTTCATCTGAAAACTGCCTGTTCATATCCCTTGACCATTTATTGATTAGGAGATGACTTGTAATCTTATAAATTTCATTCATTCTCTATATATTTTAGAAATGAGTCTTTTAAGAGAAACTCTTGCTGTGAAAATGGTTTTCTAGCTTTCTGCTTTCATTCTAATCTTGGCTGCATTGGTTTTATTTGTGAAAACCCTTTTTAATTTAATATAGTCAAAATCATCCATTTTGCAATTTATAATGTTTTCTATTTTTGTTTGTTCATAAACGTCTTCCTCCATAGATTTGACAGATAGAATATTTTTTGTTCTCTTTACTGATTTATAGATCACCCTTTATGTCTAAATCATGGACCCATTTCATCCTTATTATGTGAGATATGCTTCTATACCTAGTTTTTGTCATATTATTTTTCAGTTTTCTCAGCAGTTTTTGTTGAATAGTGAGTTTTTATTTCAGAAGCTATATGGAGATTTTTTCCTTTGGGAGTTTATTGATGTATCTTCAATTTCTTTTTTCTGAAATGGGGTTATTTAAGTATTTTCTTTTCTTTTCTGTTAATTTGAATAGTTTATTTTTTAAAAATATTCAATCATTTCACTTAGATTGTCAAATTTGTTGGCATTCATATGGGCAAAATAATTTCAAATTATTACTTTAATTTCCTCTTCACTAGTGTTCACATTTTCATTTTTGATATTGATAATTTAGACCAACTAAGTTATCTATTTTATTATATTTTCATAAAGGAACTTTTAGTTTTATTTATTAGTCCAATGGTTTTCTTACTTTCAATTTTATTAATTTCTCTTTAGTTTTCAGAATTTCTAATTTGGTATTTAGTTAGGAATTTTTAATTTGCTCTTTTTCTAGTTTTTTTTTAGTTGCATGTCCAGTTCATTCATCTCACTTTTCCCTATTTTGTACATATAGGCATTTAGAGAAATAAAATTTCCCCTAAAAACTTGTTTCATGCCACAAATTTTGGTATAATGTCTCATCACTCTTATTGTCTTGGGTGAAATTGTTGATTATTTCAGTCATTTGTTGTTTGACCCACTCATTCTTTAACATTCATTTATTAAGTTACCAATTACATTTTATTTTATCTTTCCATGGCCCTTTATTACATGTAATGCTTATTTCAACATGACCTGAAAAGAATGCTTTTAATGCTTTTTTAATATTTCTGCCATTCTGCATTTGATTATAAGTTTCTATGGCCTAGTACCTGGTCACTTTTTGTGTAGGTACCATGTACTGAAGAGAAAAAGGTAAATTCCTTTCTATGCCCATTCAATATTCTCCAGAGGTCTATCATATCTAAACTTTCCAAAATTCCTTCTTAATTTCCTCCTTGTTTATTTTGTGGTTAGATTTATCTGATTCAAAGAGAGAAAGGTTAACGTCCCCCACTATTATAGGTTTGCTCTCTTATGTTTCCCTGTACTTCATTTAACTGCTCTCTAGGAATCTGAATGCTGTACCTATTTGTATATATATATATATATATATATATATATATATATATATATATATATACACATTTAATACTGATATAGCTTCATTGTGTATGGTGTCTTTTAGGAAGATGTAGTTTCCTTCCTTCTTTCCTTCCTTCCTTCCTTCCTTCCTTCCTTCCTTCCTTCCTTCCTTCCTTCCTTCCTTCCTTCCTTCCTTCCTTCCTTCCTTCCTTCCTCATTTTAAATGAGATCTATTTTTGCTTTTGTTTTGTCTGAGATCAGGATTGCTACCCCTGCTTTTTCTTAATTTCAGCTGAAACACAGTATATTTTTACTCCTGCCTTTTACCTTTACCCTGTGTGTATTTTCTGATTCAAATGTGTTTCTTATAAACAACATGTATAAATCTGGCTTTTCATTTGGGGTTTTCTTGGCAAAGTTACTGAAGTGTTTTTCCATTTCCTTTTCCAGCTCATTTGACTGCTTAAGGGACTTGCCTATGATCACACAGCTAGTAAATGTAGGAGGTCAGAATTAAACTCAGGAAGATGAGTTTTCCTGACTCTAGGATTGACACTCTATCCATGACGCCACCTACCTACCTTAGGATAATATTACATGTATGTAGATAGATATAGATAGAATATATATATATATATATATATATATATATATATATAGTTATACATTTTGCAGCCATTAAGTTACCCAATGTTGTTGACTTCAAGAGGAAGTAGGAAGAAAAGAATGAAAAGAATAAAATAGTGAAACTGACATTCCATATTAAAACTTGTTAGAGTGAATTAATAATGCCCTTTGAGAATTTACTAAAAAATAACCTCTTCAAGAAACCCTCCTAGTTGAACATCTTACCCAGAAACATCAGTTATACTACACTTGATGAGAATATCTTCTGGATTACAATTCTGAGCTCCCAGAAAACTTGAAAGACCATTTTCTTTAGCAATCACTGTACTTGAATCAGACAATGAACATTCAGACATTCTTTATCAAATGGCCCAAAATTCCCATAATCAACATTTTTTTTGAGACTCTAAGTGTATCTCTGCTTAGAGATACAGAAGAAAGTAAAGTAAAAAACTTTTATTGAGAAAAAGTAAGAATTTTTTCCATCATCAGCTTCTCATCTCTTAGAAGGATCCAAGATTCTAAGGCAGAGATCTGAGTGATGATGGCATTGCTATTGCCTTGGACTGGATTAGAAAACAATCTTAAGTGCTGATGAAATCATGGGTCCATTAGAGTATAAAGTACAAAATAAGCTGTACACTTATGGCTTAATGATGGAAAGGTGCATTCAAGTGTTACAGAATAAAGAACACTTTCAGGTATTTGGCAGTCCAAGAAAGGGTGCCTGAGATTCAGCCATGTATATCTATCTTTTCTACGTAGATAGTCTCCAGGCCTGTGCACAGCACAGACACTGACTCTTCTTTGCTCTTCTCTACTATATTCTCATCTATCCTGTGAACCTTGAGAAATAAATTTGGTTTATGTTTGGAAATACCAATTCCAAATCAAGAAATAGTCTAAAAGATTTAGTGGGTAGAAAGCCTTTTTTTTTCCCCGAGAATTTATGGTGACTACATGGTCTAATGGAAAGAACTATCTGTCATAGCACCTAAGGTTTCAGTCCATGTTCTGTCATTGTTTAGTTGTGTGACCTTGGACAAGTCATTTTGTTTTTTTCTATGTCAAATGAAGATGATAGATTAGATGATTCCTAAGGTAAACTACCAACTTCAAGATATCATAAGAAATGTTTTTCACATGCTCTTTGACATTTTAATATGCTATTCATTTCATCAATGTTTAATAATGCCTTAGGAAATTCTACTTTAAACTTATTTTTACATGAATCTAGATATACTATGGGTCAAACAATGTCCCTAGAAATACAACCATATTTAGTTAAAATCTGCTAGAACATATTTGGCTTTTTAAAAGCTTTTTCTTATTGATATATTTTTGTTTTAAAATCACCTTTGTTTCTGAGTGTTCCTCCTCCCTATCCTTCATAATAAAGATTTTAAAAGAAAGAAGGGAAAAAAGCTCTTCTGTAAAACTGAATAGCATGATTAACTTTTAAGATGGTATTAGAGGCTGTTCCCCCTGCTAGGACATGGAAGGTTAGCATTGAAGGCGACTTTTGAATATATTTGGTATAATTCTTTCCTTCTAAAGTTGAAGAAAGTGAAATAAGGAGAGGAGAGGTTCACACAGAGTAAAAATTTGAAATAAGGTTGTCAGACTCCAAATCCAGGGCTCTTCCTACTGCATGATTGACTGGCCACAAGTTGTTTGGTTCAAGAGGCAGGAATCATGGTAAAATTATTTTTATATTTCTCTCCCTTGTCCTCCCACAGTACCAGGCTTTTAAAATAATTAGTGCATAATAAATGGTTGTTGATGTTTATCAATTAAAATAATCATAAATTTATAATGGTGCATTAATGTAATAGAATACTACTGTGACCCAAGAAATTATTAAAACAGTGATATCAGTTAAACCTGGGAAGACTTATATGAAATTATGTACACTAAAGTGAGCAGAGCATGAAGACAATTACTATTATATTGACAAAATTGTAAAAACAAATAATTCTGAAAGGTTTAAGAACTCTGATCAATTCAATGGCCAGTCATGATTATGGAAAATATGCCAAATCATTATTTGGATATGATTCACTGAAGAAATTTGTTTTGCTCTACTATGCATGTTTGTTACAAGAGTTTTGTTTTCATTTTTCTCCTCAATCTTAGGATGGGAGAAGGGTTTGAAGAAAAGAATGAGAAAGAAAAATCAGTTTCTTGTAATTAAAAAATAAAATTTAGGGGCAGCTAGGTGACACAGTGGATAGAGCACTGACCCTGGAGTCAGGAGGACCTGAGTTTAAATCCGACCTCAGACACTTAATAATTACCTAGCTGTGTGGCCCTGGGGAAGTCACTTAACCCCCTTGCCTTGCAAAAACCAAAAAAAAAATTTACTTCCTATTTACTTCCTGAATGTGTATGTTAAATAGAAGCTTGCTTACCTGAACCAACTTTTCTTCTTTTGAGATTAGCCAGGATCTTTACTTAGTGGTAGTATCCTCTTTTTTTTTCCTGTACCCATCCTACTATGAGAGTAATTTTCCTTTATGCACAAAAGTAATCACATTACTTCCTTGCTTAAAAACTTTCAGAGTCTTACCATTGCTTTCCTAAGAAACTCTGGACTTCTGCCATTCAAAATTTATGATATTATGCCATTTAAAGTTCACCATATTCTTATAGTTAACCAGTGAGTCTTATTTTGCATCCCTTTTCCTTATGTATTTTAATCCAATTTGCCATTCCCATGGTGTCCTGTGCTTTCTTACCTTCATGCAATGGAATGCCTTCTCTCCCCTGTCCATTGGCATCCTACTTATCATCCAAGGAAACCAAATCCTTCATTTTTCTATGATGCCTTTTATGATATTACCAACTGTAAACAATATTTTCCTTATGTGGTCACATGGTAATTTTATTTATATTCTACCATGAGTTTAGTTTCTATACATTTATGTAGTTAAAAATACTCCATGGAAGCAGATAAATCTATCTGCATATGCACAGCATGTGCAGTGGAAAGATGAATGGATTTGGAGTCAAGAATACATGGATTTGTATCTGTTTTTTCACCTATAACCTGAATAGCTTTGGAATGATCAATTTACCACTCTGTTTACCAAAGATGGGCATGGTACCATTTTCAAACTTTGCCTATTGTACACAAACATTCTTCCTTTACCTGATAGCGACCAATTTCCAATGAAAATCTAGTCCTATATCTTTTTTAAATGTCAATTTCTGGCTAATTGTATCTCATTATCCATTACTATTGTCTGTTAAAGAAGTGTGCACTCAAGGATATGTTCAATGGGCTTCCTGTTGAATGGTATATCATGATCTGAATAATAGGCATTCTTCATTCATTTGGTGTTTTACACATGGATAGCTGGGTTGAGAAGAATGAGAAAGAAAAATTGGTTTTTTGTAATTAAAAAATAAAATTTAACAAAAAACCCTATTGAGTGCTGGAATGCATATGATAAATAGAAGCTTCCTTACTTGAACCCACTTTTCTACTTTTTAAGATTAGGAATCTTTTTTAGTATTTTGGGACTTGATAAAATCAACACAATGTCCCTTGGGTCATTGGATAGTCCAGTAATAGAATTTTCTCCTACCATGTATGAAGTCTTGGTTGACTTATTATCCCATGGATATATCCATTTCTTTATTTAAAAATTATTGATATCTTTAGGTTTTTTATTTTACTTTCACTCCAAATTTATTCCCCTTTTTTCCTTTCCCTGACAGCCTCTCAAAAATCAAGAAAGGAAAAAAAAATCTGTTCAGCAAGACTAATCAATTCATCATAGCAATATGACATCATGGATATGTTCCATATCTATTATAACATATCTTTGCAAAGAAGGAAGTACTCCTATAATTTTCAATGGAAGGAAGCTTCAAATAGGTAGATTTTAGTGCTTAATGTAAGGAAAATGTTTCTCCTAGCCAGAATTCTCCAAAAGTAAAATGGGTGGTTTTGGAAAGGTGTAAATTTTCCCTGACTAGAAGTCTTCAAAGACCATCAAAGCTGAGAGAGTAATGCATAAGTTATAGAAGGGATTCTTGCTTAGGTATCTGTTGGACTAAGTAGTTGCTGATATACTACTTACTTTGAAATTCTGAATTTCAGAGAATCATTGCAGGCATCTAGGTGGCATGGTTAATAGAGTGCCTAGCTTGAAGTCAGAAAGAATTGAACTCAAATCCAACCTCATACACTTAGTAAAAAAAATCTGTGTGATCCTGGGCAAGTCCCTTTACCTCTATTTGCTTCAGTTTCTTCATTTATAAAGTGAGGATAATAATATCACATACTTCCTAGGGTTGTTGTGAGGACCAAATAAAATAATATAGCATTGCCTACCACATAGTAAGCACTATTTAAATTTTAGCTATTACTGTTATCATTGATCCCCAGATAAGAGGAACACTTCATGAAAATTGCATGAAAATAGTAAAATATATCATTCAGGTATATGTTTAGGAAAGAAGGTGATTGGTTATAGAACTTGGGGTGGGGAATAATAGATGACAGTGTTGCAGCAGTACCAACATATTAAATTAATCCAGAGGTGGCCCCTCAAAATCATTGAGCAGGCTACGATGAAAACTTATGGAAGACAATGGCAGATCTGTACAGGATGGGAAGGTGGCACTGGTTGCCATCTTCACTGTTGGAAGAAGTTCATCCATCAATGAGGTTATGACTCCATGGAAATATTGAATCTAGAACAGGAAAATTGACTTCACATTGGATCCTCAGTTAAGCCTAACTACAATTTTGCTAATAGAGTTGGTGCTAGGATTAAGCAGAATAAAGAACTACCCAGGTTATAACACACAGAAGGACAAAATGAAAGATTTTTTTTTTTTTATAAATGAACATACAACATTGGACACTTGAAGTGTCTGAGAACTTTGGGTTTGCAGGGTTCCTTGATACTTTTCAGTTGAAAATAGTCTGATTTCCCTAGGTTCTTTGGGGTGATTAGAAATGTGAACCACAACTTGAGTCCCTAACAATTACACACTCAATATCTCCAGACCATGTAAAAATGGCCAATCCAATTGAAATGCATTTAGTCAAAAACCACAAAGAATATAAATAAAATGGAATCAAGTCTCTGTCCTCATATACATATTCAATCTCTTATGTCTCTTGGGGATGGGGTGGGTAGGGGAAGAAAACATTAGCCAGTGATGAATCTATGCCTTTACATGTGGACAAACAGGTCAAGGAAACTGTAAATTGCTTTCTCTTAAAAACAAGCTTTCAGCACCCAGCAGGAAATTTACTGAAGTCTCCTGGGAATGAATTCATCTCAGTTCTGACTCTAGGCTTCTAGTTCCCTCCTCATGGACTTTATCTCTTGGATTCCTGCCCTTAAGTGTAAGTTCCAGTATCTCCTGCCTAGTAGACCATGTCCTCCACATCTGAATGCTCCTGTTTCACTCTCTGCTCACAGCTACCCAAAACTCTCTTTTTCTTTTGCCTCTGCCCCCTCTCTTATTTCTATTTGTCAAGTGTCTTCCTCCTATTTTATTTCTTTTCCAAGTTTATGCCTACTGACTTAATTCCCCCCCATAGCAGCACAAGGACCCATCTTTTAAATCTCATAATTGTATTTGAGATTGTGCTGGAAAGTATAATTCAGAATAAAGACACTATTTACCCATACATGTCTCCCTTGCCCCCCACAATTTACTCCTAGGCACAGAAGTTTCAATTTTGTGATGAGTTAAGTCTCATATGTTATAGTAAAGACTAAAAACCTCTGACCATAGATAGAAAACAATAATTTCAATCTTTAAATCCTGACTAGAGTAAGCTTTGTCTATCTGGTTGCATCTAAGGTTGTCCCATTTTTGGAGATGGGGACTGACATCTTAATTTGATTTCTTTTACTGATATTTTTGAACTTTTATATTTGCTCACAATTAACATCCACAACAAAATCATTACAAAACAGGGATTCTTAACTCTGTATGTCTGTGTGTGTTTGTGTGTGTTTGTGTGTGTGTGTGTGTGTGTGTGTGTGTGTGTGTAGGATTGTGTGTGATAAACCCTATAGCAGTCCAATGAGAATTATAAACCCTTTCTTAGAATAATATTTTTTAAATTAAAGATTTTATTTATTTTGAGGTTTACAATTTTTCCCCTAATCTTACTTCCTTCCCCCCCACTCCCCACAGAAGGCAATTTGTCAATCTTTACATTGTTTCCATGGTATGCATTGATCCAAATTGAATAGGATGAGAGAGAAATCATATCCTTAAGGAAGAAACATAAAGTAGAAGAGATAACAAGATCAGAAAATAAGATATCAGGTTTTTTCCCCTAAATTTAAGGTAATAGTCCTTGGTCTTTGTTCAAACTCCACAGTTGTTTCTCTGGATACAGATGGTATTCTCCATTGCAGAGAGCCCCAAATTGTCCCTGGTTGTTGCACTGATGGAATGAGCAAGTCCATGAAGGTTGATCATTGCCCCCATGTTGCTGTTAGGGTGTACAGTGTTTTTCTGGTTCTGCTCATTTCACTCAGCATCAGTTCATGCAAATCCCTCCAGGCTTCCCTGAATTCCCCTCCTTCCTGGTTTCTAATAGAACAATAGTGTTCCATGACATACAAATACCACAGTTTGCTAAGCCATTCCCCAATTGAAGGACATTTACTTGATTTCCAATTCTTTGCCACCACAAACAGGGCTGCTATGAATATTTTTATACAAGTGATGTTTTTATACTTTTTTCATCATCTCTTCAGGGTATAGACCCAGTAGTGGTATTGCTGGATCAAAGGATATGCACATTTTTGTTGCCTTTTGGGCATAGTTTCAAATTTCTCTCCAGAATGGTTGAATGAGTAGAATAGTATTTTTAAATGCATAAAAAATATATAGGATTACAATGGAATCCAATTATATTGAAATAAAGACTCCCCTCCCCCCATGGAAATTCATTCCTTGAATTTGATTTAGGCTATTCCATGAAACTAATCTTTGTTCCTAAGCTTAAGAGCCCCTGTTCTAGACTAACTTAATCTCTAGCAATATTAATTACTTACACATTCTGTATACTCAAATGAAAATAGGATGGGATGTATTTCTTATACCACTATTTTATAAAATGTTTCTTCAATTTGGCGTATCAAAATATTGCACTTATGAAATCTAAGTAATATCTTCAATTTCATTTAGTCCAATTTTGATTTTTTTCTATGATTCAGAATATAGGTCTAACTTTAGGCATTGTCAGAGTATAACAATCAACAAATTCTACAATCATTCAGGTTCTGTCACCAACCTAAGAATATCTCAAAAGGTTCCTTCAATTATATAATTGTAACTAACTTTGTGACATGGAATCCTGTCTTGTCCAAACAAATGGTGTTTTTATGTGCTCAAGATCTCAGTATAGTCCAAAGAATAAGACTTCTTCCAAGGACTCAGATGACACGGAGAAATATAACTACAAAGGGAAAGTCATCTATGTAGACAGGTGCCCCATAATTGAACTGCTCTGCCATGAAGAGATTTAACCTGACTCTTTTATTGTTCTTCCTTCCAAAATACAGAACTTAAGTTGCCAAGTTGTCATCATCAGAAAAACCAGGTAGTTTATCTTTGAGGCATGAGCAACCTCTAATTACACACAAAGTCATGCACCAATCTTTCTTCCACTTTGCAGATGCCATAGACAGCAGATAAAAGCAGAGAGAAACCAGGATGCCATACCAATCCAACACTTGCCAAGAATTCTGGCCTCTCCCTGATTCTGTCTGCTGCCTATAGCAACATCAGAATGAGAGAGAGACCTTGCTAGATCCATTGTAGGCAGCTTCCTATTCCCAGACAAACCGTCTGGCTTTCCTGATTGGGGGAGGGAGGGGAAATAATCATTCATCTAGAAAATTCAGTAGTTTTGGTCACAAGGTGAGTAGGTGATGAAGGGCTATCTGAGTATAGATAAATCAGTGCAAATCTTTCCCTGCAAATGGAAAAACATCAGTTTTATAGTGAGTCAATACAAGGTTACTTTCATCTATAAAAGACTGAAATTTATTATTTACATGTTTCTATGTCTCAGTTATGAGTGCTACAACTAATTTTGTAAGCCAAATGCAAAAACAGGTCCATAGCCATACCATTTATATTTTATTTATTGTTGTATTGTTGTTTCCTTTCAGATGTCAGCTCATTTAGAGCATGTTTTCAATCAAAAAAAAAGCAAAACTCAGAAAAACATTTATTAAACCCCTATTAAATCAAATACACTCTCCAAACACCATACTTACTAAAGGGAGAAAGAACTGTATTCAAGGTTGATAGTGAGAGGCAGTGGTGGACATATGGTAAGCCTGGGAGACAGAAACACTTGGGTTCTTGACATACACTAATCCTGGATAAGTCACTTAACCTCCCAATATTCTAGACAACTGTCCAAGAGGAATGCCAATGAGGAGAGAGTTTCCTCAATGGAGACCCTCTACTCTGATGAAATCACATGTTTGGAATAACAATAAAAAAAGGTCTACATAGATGAACATTGGATAAGAAGACCCTGGCTCTCTCTTAACTGACTGTATGACCTTGGTCAGTCACTTAAATGAGAATTGTATCAGTTTCTTATCTCCAAAATGAAATGTTGGGATTAGATTATTTCTCAGCCAACTCTCAATTTAAAAATTATCTTATATTATACTATTTCTTTTACTGCCCAGAGAGCCCAAGCTAGTGTTGGATTTTATTTTAAGATGTTAAGTTTCACCAAAGTAAATATTGAGTAATAGCAAGAAGTTGAAATATGGAGGAAGCATGGGAAAGATGTCAGTGCATTTCTCAGCTAAACAATAGGACCAGGAAATGGTAGAAATAATAAAAATCATTTTTAAATTGAAGAGGTTTTTGAAAGTCATGGGTAGTGTTTCCAACAGTCACTCCTGTTTTTCTTTGAGATGGAAAACAAGATATACTCCTTCCTTCATTCATCACCAACCAACCAAGCACAATAAGGAACCCTGGAACTTACCTAATCTTTTGTGATGATGGTATGGGAGAAAATGGAACCTGACTCCCTTGTCTGCAACTGCAGGATATTGAGTCTGAGTTCCTGACAGTAATAAATAGAATTTGCTTTTCTCCTTTGATTTAAGCAGGCATAATTTGGAAGAGACATAGGGAATGGAAATCAGCTTCTGTTTAACCATTTCTTCAGCTTTCTTTTCCCCTGGGCTCTTGTAGCAGCCCCTCTCCACTATTCCCCTGTTCAGTTCCTCCAAAAGAAAGACTGAGAAAGGCACCACCAAGAGAATTAAGCAGCCAGGCAGGCGACAGTGAAGGAGGTTAACCCACACTCCCATTGAAAACAAATTAAGGAGGAATGATTACTTGGGAGCTGAGCTGAAACTGAGAGCAACCCCAGCAATATGTTCCTGATAACTGCATCTAGCTAGGTATAGGATCTCCTTTGATTTTCATAGAAAAGGGCAGATTAAAAAACAAGCAAACAAATTTCAAAGCCAAAAGTTCCAACTATCTGGAGAATACAAGACTTTCGGAAATCAGACCCATTCCCTCATTCTCTCAGAATACTGTCTCTTGGGGCCTTTGAGTCCCAAATGGAGACCCAAATCCCATTTCACACCAGATTTCATGGAGATTGCTCCTGAAAGTATAAATCTATCCACTGGCCTCTGAACAAGCTCCTTTAAAATGGTGTTAATGAGCTTGACTAGTTTTTCTGTAAAAGGAAGTTTTCTTCTGCTCCATCAGTTTCCACAGTCCCCTTTCTGAGTTGGACTTCTTAACTATAATCCAGTATGAGATATATGGGGGTTGAACCTGGAATTTTTTACTTAGGGATCTCTAGATCAACCATTGATTTGATTTAAAAGAAAAAAACCAAACAATTCCTGCAGCTGAGCAAAGGCATGTTTAGACATTTAATTGGCATGTAACAAGATAGCTATAACAAGTTAATTAGTTCTCAATTAAGTTACATTTGCCATATTTCCTGAATGTGCTCTTAGCAATTAGAGGCACCTAATGAATGAACTTGCTATAGTTACTTGGCTCTTCATGATAAGCAGAAATGTGTAAATATTTTCCCATTGAGCATAAGGCAAAAAGTACATTGTTATCTGTGTTGACTTGTAAACTCATAGAAATCTAGAGCCTAAAGCAACTTCAGATATTTTTGGATCATGGAAGCAGAACCTGAAGGCATTTTGCAGGTCATCTAATTCAACTTTCTCATTTTAGAGAGATGAAGAAACTGAGGACCAGAAATAATATATATCTATCTCTTTGTTTTATAGTTAGGAGAAGTGACTTGTCTGAGGTCAAACAGGAAACAGGTGGGAAAGCCACTTCATTTTTCTACTGTGTAAATGAGATATAATAATATATATAGAAACCTTCTTGAGATTATTGTGAGAATTAAATGAGATAATTTATGTAAAGTATTTTATAGACTTTAACATGCTACATGAATGTCTATTATCATTTCCTGTGTTCGCATCATACCAAAGCAACCAGTCTGCTCATTCAATTGAACATACCAGTTCAGTGAAAAACAATTAAATAAGTAAAGCCAGTTATCTGGCATCACTAAGATAAATAGTGAAGGAAGGAAGGAAGGAAGGGGGGGAAAAAGGAAGGAACAAATGCAGGAAGGAAGAAAAAGAAAGGATGAAATCTAGTTCTTTGACTGAATTTTTCACCTGTCTGGTTGTCTTTGGTATAAGGGTAGGCCTTATCATTCTGTGGCTTTGGTTGGTAACTGTGAAAGTCCTGGCAAAAGGCTTATCTCTGACATAGCTATCAAAACCCACTGGGAACTAATTGCCATTTTAGTTCATTGCAGGGGATGCCTTATCAAGTTTCAGTGGCATGTTATTAGAGAAATTTTTCTGAAAGCATTATCGGAATTTTAAAGGAGAAGCAGGCTGTGCATTTGGATGATAAGGTTAATTATTCATTTTATTCGGGTGGTTCCCTTAAGATAACATTGTTCAGAGATATCCAGATCAGAAGGCTGATTGGATTTACCAAGCCAGTGCCATGGTAAAGGAGAATAAAACAGGAACCTTTGGGGGGGGGGGATGGAAACCCATAGAGAGGAAGGGAAAGGGTTAAACCTCTCTGAGGATCATTTAGTCAAAAGAGCCCTAGATTGTCCTTTCCTTTCCTTTCTGCCACGAGTTCACCTCTCCTTTAGCAACATCGATGATTAAAAAGCCACGTTGTGGAATCATCAGAAAGGGGGGGTAGGAATTTCACAAACTAATTTGCATTTTAATGAATTTTTAATTGAACCAAAATCTGTTGTTTCTGTTTAAAGATGCAGGGCTGACTTTGTGGTCTGTGCAGCTGAGAGCCAAGTGGGATCTTAATGTGATAAAAACAATGATAAAGCTAAGCTTAATTAGGTTTGAAACCTTGTCTGGAAAGGCAGCAAGAATATGGGAATAGCTACCTTTTGCTAGCTTGCAAGCAGTCTTCTAAGGAGGTAGTTTTTTACTGGCTGAAGCCTCGCTACTGACAGGGATGAAAATAGGAACCAAATTACCTAGACCTGGATGAAGGAAAGAAATAGAAATAGGCAGAACCATGCCACCTTTGATCAATAACTATTTTTGCACAAAAGAATATGGTTACACCTTTGGGTTAAGGTAAAGTTGGAATTCCTACCCTAGTGGTTCTTTCTTTCTTTCTTTCTTTCTTTCTTTCTTTCTTTCTTTCTTTCTTTCTTTCGTTCGTTCTTTCTTTCTTTCTTTCTTTTTTTTTTTTTTTTTTGATTTTCCATGCCATGGATCCCTGAGCAAAAAAAAGCTTTTTTGCATTAAGTAAGCCTAAATGTAATGAAGGAGCAACTAAGTGGTGCAGTGATTAGAGCATGGGCCTAGAATCAGGAAGACCCAAGTTCAAATTTAGCCTCAGACACTTAGTAGCTTTGTGATCCTGGGCAAGTTAATGAATTAGAGGAGGAAATGGCAAACCATCTAGTATCTTTGCCAAGAAAACCCCCAAAGGGGTTAGGGAGAGTTGAACACAACTGTTAAAAAAAAAAAGACTAAACAACAAATAACATGTATAACAAGAGGGTATACATAAAGAACAGTGTCAGTCTTGGAGTCAAGAACTCTCTTTTCTGATCTGACTGTATAATAATGTACAGATTACTTAAACTCTTTGAGTCTCAGTTTCCCCATTTGTACAATGGAGATGATAATTCTTATACTCCTTAGATTGTAGTGAGAAAAGTGCTAAGCAAGGTAAAAAATTGTGTTATATACATGGGAGAATCACTATTAAGGATTTTTGAGTGAAACTGGACCTATGTATTCATTGGAGCGGTTGATCCATTGATGGGGACCAACAAATGAAGAAAAGAAGGAAGGAATAGAAACTCTCTCCACTCAATAGGTGTCAAGTTAAGACAATTTAGTCCTTGTTTGAACCCTGAATGGTTCAGAGTGAAAGTAAATAGCAATTATTTCTGTTTTGCTCAGAAACCCTGAGGGTCTTTACCTCCCAGAACTGATTTTTTTTTTTGACTATGCAAAAGAGGCACTTAAAAAATTTTTTTTATTTATTTAAGTCAATGTGGTTAAGTGACTTGTTGGGCAATTATTAAGTGCCTGTGGTTAGATTTGAACTCAGATCCTCCTGACTCCAGGGCCAGTGTTCTATCCACCAAGCTACCTAGCTGCTTTGGAAAGAGGCTCTTTTTGATCACTGAGAAACCCTGAGCGCTTTTCCCTCCCAACTTAATTTTTTTTGAAGTGGTCATTCTTGGCTTCTTTTTCTCATCTCTCTCTTACCTAACCTTAATGACTGAATTGGCATTATGGCAGTTAAACTCTGACCTGGGAAAGATCTAGCTTTTAAAAGGTCCAGGTCTCCCACTGCATCCAGGTCCATCTCCCACTTCATCCATACCTGTCCATTGAAGTCAGATGGCTCCAGAGGAGATAGTGAAGCTGATGACTTAGCCCAGCACCCCTTCACTCAAATCCAATTCATTTGTATGTTATGGTATCATCCTTTTCTTTGAATTCATAGACTTCTTTGAGAATGAAGGACAGACATCATCATCATCACCATCATTCTCATAACCATCAATTTTAGAAAGTTGCTTGGATAACAAAGTACTGTGGTAATGTTATCAGCATATATCAGAGTCAGTACTTGGACCCAGGTTTTCCTGAATCCCAGGCTGCCCCTTTATCTATCATGTCATACTATACATCAATATTAAGTGTTAGATTTGGAGTTAAGAAGTTCTGAGTTTGAATATCTTCTTCCTCATTAACTTGGTGGTATTTTGCTACTGTTTATTGTCTTCAAACCTTCCTTTCCTTCTCTGCTCCAAGTAGAAGACAAACTCCCTGTGCGTCAGAGCCCATTTTTTGTATTTGTATTCACAAATCCTAATATAATATCTGGCACATAGTTACAAAATAACTGGATTTCAGAATTTGACAACTGGAAGGGAACTCGATGGCCAAATACTCTAATTCATGTTAGAAATACGTTCAGTAAATAAACAGGTTGAAGGAATCTGTGATCTTTGTAGGTAGCCACTTTTGAATAGCTCTAATTAGGATCAATTGCCTCTTGGCAATTTCCATTGGATATTCCTTGTTGTACACTCTAAGGTCAAAGAGAACAAATTCAAATCTTCTTCCAGGAACTTGAAGATAGCTATCACCTCTGAATTGTGTCTTCTCCAAGATACTCTAACTTCTATGAACCAGTCTTCCTGTGAATGGAATACAAACTCCTCTATAAACCTGGTTACCCTTCTTTGGATGGGTAACTTTGATCTTTTCAAACTACTTCCTAAACTATAGTACATAAAATGAAATTACAATATTTCAGGTTTCATCTGCTAAGAGAAGAGTTCAAAGAAACTATCAGATCCTTATTCCTAGAAGTGATCTGCTTGTTAAGGTAGCCAAAAGATCATCTTTGCTTTTTTTTTTTTGACTGGCACATGACAATGACTCATGAACTTGCAGTCCAATAAATTCCCCAGATCTTTTTCAGAAAATCTATTTCATTGTGCCTCTCCCATTTTGTATTTGTGAAATTGACTTTTTGCACCCACCTCAGACTTAACATTTATCTCTGCTGAATTTAATCTTATTAGATTCAGTCCAATGTTCTAAACTGTCAGATTCTTTTATCTGCCATTCCCAGTTTGGTGACCAAAGTTTAATTTGATTAATAGGATTGTCTAAGTTTTCATGAAAGTCACTTATGATAAAAATAATAAACAGCATAGAGCCATGGACAGATCACTAGAGCACTCCACTAGAGAGTTCCTATCAGATTGACATTGAATGATTAGCAACTACTGTGGTCATTTTAAGTATTATGAACTCATATTTGTATTATCATCTAATCTACATCTTCCCTTCTTCTCCATAAAAAGTTATATGAGATGCTTTATCAAAAATTATAATACTGGGGTGGCTAGGTAGTGCAGTGGATAGAGCACTGACCTTGGAGTCAGGAGTACCTGGGTTCAAATCCAACCTCAGACACTTAATAATTACTTAGCCGTGTGGCCTTGGGCAAGCCACTTAACCCCATTGCCTTGAAAAATCTAAAAAAAAAACAAATAAAAAAACCCACCTATAATATTACTTGTTGCTTCTTGACTTCAGTCTTTGACTTGACTTCTTTCAGAGAAGAGAAAGTTATTTTTTAGTCCAGAATGATTAAAATGGTTTTTATTACATTATCTTAACAAAATGACACACCTCTCTCATGATGGGAGAGAGGGGCAAAGAGAAAGTTTTCCAAAGAGGCATACTTAAAAATAATAATTTGTTTCATAAATATGTTCCTAGAGATGGATCCAGTAAGCAGTAAGTGCAAACATTATTGCTCCTATTTTATAAATGAAGAAAATTAAACCTAGAAAATTTCTCATCTGGTCAAGGTTATGCTGTTAGTGAGAAATTAGTTCACAGTCTAGGTTTTCTCACTCAAAGTTTAGTGTTCCTTTTGACCATATTGTCCTGAAACTTGAAACGGCTCTCAAAGACTCTAAGTTTTACCTTTAGAATATCACTTGTCAATAGGTTTCTGCCACCTGACTAGGGAAACTCTTGAAATTTCAGTTTTTCCTTCTCTTTCTTTAATCTTTGTACATACTGTCCCTGAGTGGTGTCTGTTTACTGTTAAATGCACATTGGAAAAAAGGGATCTTGGGCATCCAGAATCAGGAATCCCGGACCATGGACAATTCAGAATCCAGTACTCTGAGCATCTCAAATTATAGAATAGTACACAGGTCTAGAGCTGGGAAGGAGTCTCAAAAACTCTCTAGATCATCTACCCCTTTGTTTTACTGAGTAGATTAAGTGAATTGCCAAAGGTTACACACAGGGGAGTGCTAGAAAATGTCTTCCAAAAAAATGTGCACACTTATAAGTTTCATCTGAATTACTTATATTTTCTCTACTGCTTTCTTAAGTCTAGACAATCAACAAAACAATAAATCACACCTGGATCTGTTGCATTTACAAATCTCTAAAGTGTAAATGCTTACTCTGAAAAGTTAATGGTTAGTTTAGAACCAGTGCTCTTTCCATTGTGCCACATTGCCTTAGAAGCACCAGGCTTTAATATTAATCCAGACTTCCCTTCATTACTGTGTCCAGAATCATTGGAGGTAGGATTAATGAGACCTAAAGATAGATAACTAGGAAGTATGGAAAGAAATTATCTTCATTCCCAGTGGAATATGGATTTTATTGGCAAATATGGGTAATGAAGCTTTCCACTGGATTAAATCAATGTAAGTGGACAATCTCAACCTCTATTATATTGTTGACCTTCAACTGATGTTACTTTAAGGTAGGAGTGTTTAACCTGTGATTTGGGAATTTAAAAATATTAATAACTATTTCAACATAATTGGTTCCCTTTATAATCATATGTATTTTGTTTTATATATTTAAAAACATTATTCTTCAGAGTCAGGCTATGCTGACTACTCAGTGCATCCATGACACTAACAAGGTGAAGACCCCCCCCCCCAGTATTTAAGAGAAACAATGGTCCTGGGTTAGAACCTTAGAGCCCACCTGACCCTTTGATTCAGTGGAATTGGGGAAAGCAAGTTCTGCTTTTTGGGAAGGGAGAAGTCAGCAAGCATCTTCTATATTCTAGGCTCTGCATTAAACACTTTTCAAATATTATTTCACTTGATTATTATAACAAGGAGTACTCTTTTTCATTCCCATTTTACAGTTTAGAAAACTAAGACAGACAGCAGTTACTAAACTAGTAACTCACAGCTAGTGAGTATCTGAGGTTGAATTCAAACTTAAGTCTTCTTGATCTTGGGTCATATCTTAGGTTTGGGTTTTTATCAACTCTGTGACTTCGCAACTGTGGGTTTCCTTTTCCTCATCTATGAAATGAAGTAGATGGACTAAAGATGTCAGACATACTTCCCAACTCTCACAGTTGATTCTGTGATGCTATGATTCTTTTTCAAATGGATTGAAAGGTAGACAGGTTTTCAAGAAAGAACATGAAGTAAGAGTCTACAAATTTCTGAGGAGGAGACAAGGGGCCCACCACTAGATGAGTTTATGGAATGATTGGTTTATTTTGTGACCAACATAGGCAAAGGTTAGGTTAAAATAAGGAAAACAGACCTTCCTCTTTAAAGCACAAACTCACATGCCGACATTGTTAAAATGGAACTGAGTCCCTCAGGGACTAACATAGCAGTTGGCTCTGTGCCTGGACTTTCATCTGCTCTTGAAATGAGTAGGTTGGGCCATATCATCTCCAAGGTCCCTTTAGGCTTGGAGAGCAGATGGGAATTGCAGCCAAGGGAAAGAAATGGGAAGAAGAATTCATTCTCTTAATCTGGCCCATCAAGTTTCATGTCTGGGGCGGGCGGGTGGGGTGGGAGTATTCTTTTCTTTAATAAAGCTTATAGAGGTATATCCTTAATATGTCACTTCATTCTTCAGAGCCTTAGTTTTCTGGCCTAGAAAATAGGAATATACTATTTTATATTCAGATTTATATTTGGATTATCCTTTCCAAGATTGTTTCAAAACCACATGGATATAAATTACTTTATGGCCATTAAATGCTATAGAAATTTGAATATGTATAATCACATGCTGCATATTAGGAGGGTCACACAAATTAGCCCACACATGCCCAAGGTTGCTATCCAAATATAATCTGCTCAGGGGTTTAAACCTGTCTCCCCAAAAACTCCACTCAAAATCTTGTATCTCCTACAATGTTGGCTTTCTAGGCATATAGGATTAGAGGGAGAATCAGACAGTATGGGTTCTTGATTTGCTCTAGGAGAGAGAGAGAATGAATGGAAGACTTTCTTGATTTTCTTTTGAGGGACAGTTAATTCTGTTTTCAAACTTCTAAGGGGAGAATAAATCTCTCTTTCCCCTCTTGTGCCTACCCCCTTTCTTTTCTTTTCTTTTCTTTTTCTTGTTTGAGACTAAAATAGCCTGAGGAAAGACGGAAACTTATTTGTGTTAGGTTGGAGAGGGATGGAAACATTTAGAATTAGAATTCTATTAGAATATAGAATTTTAGAGCTGGATATCTTAGCAATTACTTTGACAGATGAAGAAACTGAGACACAGAGAGGTCATGTGAATGCTTAAGGTTAAATAGCAGGTTAAAGATAGAATCAAGACTACAAGTCAGGTCTCCTGGTTCTCAGTCCTAGTGTATTGTCTACAACACCACTTATCCTGACTGGTAACTATGTTGAGCAGATATTTATTGTTTTTCATTTTTGAAGAGGTTCAAAGACATGAAAGTGTTGGGGCAACATAGTGGCTGATGGGTAATGTCTTGAATTGCATGTGAATTGGACTTAAGTGAGACAGAGTTGTCAGCCTCACTCTTTTTAGAAATCCAAGACACAAGTCAAGATGACTAACAATGACTTAGAATGCAGTGAATATCTAGGCATCTTTGATAGCTGACCAAGTGCCTGCATCAGCCACTTTCATGGATGTTGGAACAAATTGTTTTCATCTCCTATTCTTCCAGGGGAAGTCTTTACATGCTGGGGATAAACATATCCCTAATTCACTGACCAGTTTGTGTCCTGTTGGCTGTCCTCTACTTAGTTTAGCCCACGTGCCAAGAAGTTTTATCAATATGTAGTTGCTATGTATGCTATGGCTTCTTGGAGGCATAGGTGAGAGTTGAGTGCAAGGTGTTGACAAAAGGTGTCCCTGAAAAAGGCTGGGTGAACCTTCACACCAGAGGTGCTAGTCTTTCTTGAACCCAGACATCTCTATGTTCATTCTTTGTTGAGCAATATGCAATAAGTAGCCTAGTGCATTCTTTGGAGGGGATGAAAACTTCCCTGTGGTTACTAGACTTATGAAAAATCTCCTCAAGGCAAGACAATATTTCTTTTCTTTATGGAATGGGGATTTTTTTTGTTCTCCTCAGTCACTGGCAGAAGTCTCAGAGGAGGCTCAGATACCCTGTGCTCACCAGTCCTAATGAAATAGATATTACTTTTTCTGAGACACAAGAAAAGCAAACCTACTCTGTCTTCAGACCATGCCATCTTTTGAGAGAACCTGGTGATTAATGTAATATAATAATAATGATTGGATGCATATTGATAATAGACTTTGTTAAAAAACTTTTTACAAAATCAAAATCAAGTCAAATCCAAAGGCAGCATGGTATAGAGAAATAACATAAACTTGGATTTAGAGAACTGGAGTTCAGGTTTTGGTTATTGTATGTGTTGGTAATGTGACTTTGGGAGAGGTAATAGGTTTAAACTTCAGATTCTAAGGTTGTTATAAGAAAATTGCTTTGTAAGTAAAGTACTATGTCATGCTATGTAATATAATATTGTAGAAGGTTTTGGACCTCATGAAATTTAGTGGGGATGGACCTGAAGGGACCATCCCATGGAGCTTACTGAGAACTGCCTTGATGTATTATTCACTTGCATGTGCTGGCTCAGCAATGAAGGACTCTAGTGCTTTCAAATAAAGAAGCAAACCTCTTGTTGGTCCCTTAGTCCTTTCATGGTGGTGGGGAAGGAGCTGTACTAGTTAATAAAGGAGATATGACTTCCTCCTTGTTCTTTCCCTTTTAAAAATTGGAAGCCAAAAAAATGCTATACAAATCTGAGATGATAGGGAGCAAGCTATAGAGAGGTAATTTGGAGTCATAAGATCTGGCTTCAAATTATGCCTCTGAAGTAGATCAGTTTGGGAAAGTCCTGAGAAAGAGAGAACTACTTGAAACATTTTTGCCTGAAACAGAAAGAAAAAGAACCAGAAGAAAGCTGTTCTCTTCTTTTCAAATTGGTACAATCTCTCCTCTGCTGCCATTATGGGACTAAGGGACCAATAAAGGGATTTCTTCATTTTCCCAAAGCACTGAAGTTCTTCATTATTAAGTCAGATCATGTGGTTGACCAAAAGCAGGAGAAACTCTGGGTATGCTCTATTGGGTGGTCCCTACAGGCCCACCCCTGCATATGCTCCATGGGTATCACCTCTACTCATTCACCATGTTAGAACTATTATTAATACATATATTTTATGAAATACATTCCTTACCCTGATTTAGGAGGAAAAGATTAGATTCCAGATTAGAAGGGAGTTATTACATGTAACAAAAAAGGAAGACTTTATAAAATTCTTTATTTTTTTGGAATGGACTCTCTCTCCACTAATGTAAATGGCAAATCATGCCTCAGGAGAGGGTCTTCTTTTTTACAGTCTAAAAAAATCAGCACTTGATAGCCTCTGTTGATATGCCTTCTTTCATATGTTAAGATCAATCCTTAGATTACAGAGTCTTTAGCTGTTTTGTACCTGAAATCTTTGCAGAGCTTGTGCTACATTGGCATAAACTTCAGGATACCAGGGTCATCTTAGGGATATACTGAAATATCAGAAAGGAAATTTAATGGAGAAGGGAAATATCACACTAAATCAAATTACATTAAATATAAAAAAAAGATAAAATATGTATCTGCTACTCTGGAGTCAGGGAAGGAGTACTGCTAAGGTTAAGTGAAGAAGAAAGGGAAGAGATAAGAAGCTAGGAGGAGATCAAAATAGAGTATATAGATGCTAGGGCAGTTAGATTGCAAAGTGTATAGAGTGTGACATTGGGGTACAGGATGACTCTTCTTCATGAGTTCAAATCTGGCCTTAGACACTTAGTTGGATGACCCTAAGAAAGTCACTTAACTCTGTTTGCCTCAGTTTGTCTTTTAAAATGAGCTGGAAAAGGAAATGGAAAACCACTCTAATGTATTTACCAAGAAAACTCCAAATAGGGTCATGAAGAATCAGACAAAACTTAAGTGACTCAATTGATATTAGAACAGAATGGACTCCAGGGTTTGAGAAAAAAATAATAATAATTCCTATACTCCTCTAGCTCCCAGGAAAAAGGCCTCTGAAAGCTGGATCTAGTTACTGAGACCTACTGAAAATTATGGCTAGTAGAGGGTTTAAGTATGGGGGACTCAAGGTAGGGAAGAGTTAAGGTGCCTAAGTATCCATGGACTGAAGATTTACACTGAGAGGGCAAAATAGGCATTTTGCAATGCTAAAGACTGTTGTGAAAAACTGATATCAGATTTTTTGATTTTTTCCTGAGAGCAAGTTAGAGAGCTGAAAGATGATTGAATGGGGGAAGTAAGAAGAATTACCACTGAGGGAAAGGAGCAGTACAGAAATCAGAAGTTCACTGAAGGCAAACTTCATCTATTTCTACAATTTTCCTGGAATCGATCCACTTATTAACTTATAACCATATTTGCTTGAACAAAAGTTGGGTACAGAGTTTTTGTGGAGTGAGGCCCTGCATGCGAGCTGATTATCAGAAGCTTTGTGGTTTGAGCTCAATGACCTATATCAACTCCACTTTACATGATTTATGAAGATTTTTTTGAGAATCCCCCTCCACCTACCACTCAGAGGTTTCATTAATCAAAACATCAACCAATTCCCTCCCAGCTAGGTTTACAACAAAGCAAATGAGGGCAGCAATAGGTAGGTGAGATTTTGAGCCAGACACCAGAAAGGTAGGAGCTTGGAATCATAGGTCCAGTAAGGGGAGGGTCTTGCAGGCACCCTAGTCTAACTCTCTCATTTTACAGATTAAGAAAATTGTGGCATAGAGAGAATGAGCACAAGAAGTAAGGGCATAGAGAGCAAGTGGTAGAGCTGGTGTTTGTCCTTAGGTACACTGCCTCCAAAGAGCAAAGCTTTTCTTGCTATCAGAGTTCTTGACTTTCTCAAATGCTTCAATATCAGAAATGGTTGTGGTTTTATTAGTGGAAACAGCATTAAAAATACATTAACATCTCCTAGAGAAAATGAAGTTTTTCTGTAAGACTTGCCACTAAAAACTGTGTGTTATTTCACCTTAAGTCTTTTGTGTGTCATGGACCCTTTGGCAATCTAATGAAGGCTATGGAATAATATCTTCAGAAGCATCAAGAAAACTATATAGGTTTAAAAAGAAAATAAATTATTTGGAAATATTATCAATATATTTTCTTAAAAAAGTTCACAGTCCTGAAGTTAAGAACACCTTCTCTATTGGAATGTGAGCTTGATTTTCTTTTTTGCATACTTAGCACTTGGAAATAATTAACATTCAAATACATTTAATCCATTTGTTCCAAATCTAACATTATTTGTACCATACGTTTTATCCCTACTCCATCAATTGAAGTATATGGTTTGCTAGCCAGAGGGTGCCTGGGGGAGGTGTGTACTAGAAAAGAGGGTTGAATTGAGCATCAGGAGATGACCTCTGGTCTACTCATGATGGAACCTTGGGAAAATTTCTTAACTTTTATGAATCAGTTTTCCAATCTTCTACCACCCTAGCCCCCAGCCAAAACCAAACCAAACCAATCTGATATACAACAATTCCTTTCCCAAACCACAAAAAATTCCCAAGCTCAGAAACCACAATACCTATACTAGCTGGTTCAAAGGATTTTTGT
The DNA here is from genome assembly GCF_037893015.1 of Macrotis lagotis. NCBI lineage: Eukaryota > Metazoa > Chordata > Mammalia > Peramelemorphia > Peramelidae > Macrotis > Macrotis lagotis. The sequence goes on along the minus strand of NC_133661.1, from coordinate 131,936,962 downwards.
CAGGATCAGAGTTGATAATGCATATGAAAGTACTTAGGAAAGCATAAAGCATTATATAAATATAAGGGTTTATTATTTCCAAAGGCAAGATGTAGGAGAGATTGCATGAGTGTACAGACAGCTTTTCTAGGTCTAATTTCTTTCCACATGGGCAAATCCACTCCCATTGCTTTGACAGCAATTGTAAACATGCACAGTTCAAGGAAGTTAATTTCAACTCCCTCTTTATTGATCCAGCATCCATGTTCGCATATCTACATTCACTTATCATGTTACTCTTGCAAGCAGTGTGATGATCTCTCTGCTTGCTTTGACAAAGAGCTCCATGTTCCAGGCCTTGAATTTCTAAAGCCCTTCTCAATGGATCAAACAACAATAGCTGATATTTACAGAGTACTTTATCCATACTATCTCCTTTGATCCTTCCAAAAATCTTTTGAGGTAAATCTTAAAGGTGTTATTAATTTTCCATTTTTCCAAATGGGGAAATTAAGCCTCAGAGCATTTAAACAATTTTCTCTTAGTCACAGAACTAGTAAGTTCTGCAGGCAGACTCAGTTCCTTTTAACTCCAAGTACTGTACTTCTTACCATACATCATAGTACCAACACTTTCAAGGAAGACTAACATTTCTGGCTTGCTGAATCCTTTTCAAGGTTGCTTATCCACCTTTGGTGTCTACCCAACGCTCAACTCTTACTGAAGTTCCAAAAATCTGTAACATGTGCAATGACCATAGACCTGTTAAATGTCTCAGTTGACAGGCTAAAAAGGTTGCAAGTAATCTACAGGCCTCAAACCTGTTGATGAGTTAGGAGGAATGTCTACTCCAAGCATGTGAGGACTTCCCTTGAAGGAATGAGTGGATAAGAATACTTTGTTCCAATTGACATGAAAGTGGATGAAAAGACACTGTGGAGTGCCTAGAGCTTGGCCAGACATCAAAGATGAGAAGATTGAATACTGGGCCATTGCCAGTCATCCTGACTTTTGTCTTGTCTCTCAATTTTAATGACTCAGGAAGAGAGAGGCTGACAACTTTGCACAACTCTGCCATTCACAAGTCAAAACATCACCCCAGGATGTATATTGATCTCTTTGAAAAGAAGGTCGAACAACAAGTACCAACACTTAGATTGTGAATCTTGGGGGGAGCTATTGCCTTTAATTTAATTTTATATTTTTTTTTTACTTTTGCTATGATAAGTACCCTTTTCTCCTTTGTTTTAGAAATCTTGATCAGGCTCCTTAGATTCTGTCTCTATTCAAGGCTAAAAAAGGGCTCCATATTGGGACATTTTATGTGGAAGAAAATTAAAATATGATGACTACTGAACCTGAACTTTTGCTCAGAAATACAGTCATAGGTTGTCAAGTCCTTGAAGGGGACATAGAGATCATCAAATGAAGAAACTGAAGTTCAGAGAGGATGTCAAACCTAGGAGATACATTGAAGGACACTTTATTGCTTTTTCTGAACACATTTAAATTCTCCTCTCTCCCCCCCTTTCTTCCTCCCCATTAAACCCCTTTCCTTATAAAGGGTGCCATTTTCAAATCAGTGGATAGGAAAGAAGAAAAATTTTAAAATCATGCTCAGGGTGTAGACATATCTTTTTTCCAGTCTTGGGCAGAATAACTTCTTAGCTCACTGCAAGATAATAGCAGATGCTGTAACAAAACCTAGTTTTTGTTTCCTAGTTTAGTGTCCTTTCTTCTAGAATTGAGTATACTCTTCCATTAGTACTATCAGCTAGATAGCATAGGAGGCAGCTGGGTGATACAACAGAGAGAGAGTCCAGGTCTGGAGTCTGGAAGACTCCTTTTCCTAGTTAAAATCCAGCCTCTGACACTTATTAGCTGTGTGGTCCTGGGCAAATGATTTGACCTTTGCCTCAGTTTCATCATCTATAAAACTGGCTATATAAAAAATGATAAGCCATTTCATTACCAAGAAAATTTCAAATGAGGTCATGAAGAGTTGGACATGACTGAAATGACTCAAAAACAACAAAAGCACTATCGAGGTCCAAGAATATATTGCTACTTGCTTTCATTTTGTTTGTATGAGATCTGAATGAATCAGGATGTTTTTTCTCACCTTTTTTATCCCTTCATTTTCTTTTAAGTTATTATTTATTTAGCTACTACTGGAAGTCTTAGATTCTATTAGATGTGATCATCAGTAGGGACCAATGTACATCACATTACATTACCATCTTCCCCAAAGTCCATCAGTGTCTGCATCAGTTTCAAAATAAAGTCTTCTAGATACTGTCTCAAGAATCATGATCAGAATTATTTATCTCCACTTAGCAGCTCTAAAAGATAGCATTTCCAATATCTGGCTACCATGAAGCCATTATGATTATAAAAATGATTTTCTTTTTGTCCCATATACTTTTTCTGTCCTTTTAGCAATCAATTGGGACTAGCAAGATATTTATTTATTTTCTATTTTTGCTCCTTAATAAAAGGAAAGCTCCCTATCAGTATCTGTAGTTCTGGAAACTCAATATATACCATTTTAAGCCAGATTCCAGATACTCCACATTCAGCTTTCCCTGAGGCTTTCCTCTACTTTTGGGATTTACACCATATAGAGCTTCTGAATATCCTAGTGTGAAATAAATGTTATCATTAATTCAATAAATACCCACAGATGAGTTTGATCCATATTCTCTTCCCAAGAGAGAACTACCAACAACAGTATTTAGTCTTGTGTTAGAATATTTGTAGTATAAAAAAAGGAATGATTTTTCAGAGGGAGAGAAAGATAAGCCCACAGTTGGTAGGCTGAATTGTTTTTCTTCTCTATAAAAATGTTTAAGACATTAAAGTGTCCATGATAGAATAACTTTAATTTACTTCAATTAAGAGAGGGCAAGTGAAAGATAAAGGCTACTAGGTAGTTCAAATATGAGTTCAAGTATGGCCTTAGATACTTATTAGATGTATGATCCTGGATAAGTCATTTAACTATTTGCCTCAGTTTCCTCATTTGAGCTGGAATTGAAGAAGCTGGACTGGATGACTCATTCCTTTTGCTTCTGAAGTTATGCTATGTTGCTATCTATGGTCAAAGCCATGAACCTGACCTGCAAAGCAGGGAGCGATGGGAGTTAGTGAGACATCTATTTGATGGCATCTCCTCATATTTCATTTGTGTATGTGTGTGTTCAGTCAGTTTTTCGTTGTCAACTCTTCATGACCCTATTTCATGTTTTCTTTGCAAAACTACTGAAGTGATTCCCTTCTCCAACCTATTTTATGGATGAAGAAACTGAGGCACATAGGGTTAAGTGACTTGCTGAGGGTCATACAGTTAGTAACTGTATAGGATTGGATTTAAACTGACCCCTCATATTCCTGAGGCTTAGGTCTCTATCCACTATGCCACCTAATTGCCCCCTTTAAATATAAGTAGCACATTGTGGGAACAAAGGAGAGATCCAGACAAAGTGGTCTTGGAAAACCTGAGGAAAGAGAGTCAAGTTAATTTATACATTTTTAGTTAAGTAAAACAGGAAAGGCTTACCTGAGCTGAGTTTTGAAGGAAGATAATGTTATGTGAAATCCACAGATCAAGAGAGAAGACATGGTTGGCCAACCACAGATGCAGGACTTGAAGGAACATCTTCAGGCTTTAAACTCTGCTGTGATCCCTCCTCTGAGTGGAACTAGTCAAAATTCAAAGGGGGAGGGGCTTGTGTCCTCCAAGACAGACTTGATTGACTTCACCATTTTGCCAGGATTGACTGTGGACCATCAGTTGTGTGCTGAGTGTAAGAGGCGTAGTATGCTTCTTTTTTTTTTTTATCTTGCTCACTTCCCAGTTTCATACTTCCCTGAATTCTTCAAAGAACAAATGAATAAATAAATGGATTAAAAAGTTTTTTTGCAAAGCAAATGGGGTTAAGTGGCTTGCCCAAGGCCACACAGCTAGGTAATTATTAAGTGTCTGAGACTGGATTTGAACCCAGGTACTCCTGACTCCAAGGCCAGTGCTTTATCCACTAGGCCACCTAGCTGCCCCATTTTTTTTTAAAGTTTTTAAATGATTATGCTATGCTAAGTACTGAGGATACAATTAGAAAACAGAGTCCCTACTTTCAAGGAGCTTACATTCTAAAGATAAGAGACAACACATATAGGCAGTATTAGGTGTTAGTCTGCTGGAAAGCCCCTCATGGTTCTTAGAGTGCAATGACAAAGCAACCAGAGATATATCACTCGTTAATTAAACCCTATCCATTTTTTATGTTAAACCATATGAGGGTGCTAAGGACTTTGACAATGAGAATTTTCTTTTCCTGGTTTTTAATAACTGTGACTACTGAGGAAGCAGGGTCTCAGCACTTGCCTATTGGTGTCAGTTGGTCAATAATTGGAAAGGATGGTAGAGATGTTAGAGTTGGTTTAACCTGCCTAGTATATGTTACCTCCTTTCTCTCAGACTTCCTTGCTGCTGCTTCCAGGTTGATCTGCCTATCCTGTCAGTGGCAATTGTTCAGTTGAAATGACATTGGCAAACTGGTGCAGGTCCAGAAGAATTGTAAACAGGTTAAAGAAAAGATTGCCCACCACAACAGCATAATGCTTCAATATCTTTTCCTCTTTTTTAAATCACCTAATAAAAGAAAATACAAATTTTCCCTTTTAATGCTAAAAGAAATCCTTTTTTTGTCTTTCTATTTCATCTGATGTTACTGGGTGATGGCAAAACTAAATATTTGAGTTTCTCAGAAGCCCCAGGCCTTTCTCTCACTCTTTCCTTAGAGCCTATTTCCTTTTCTTGCATTGATTTAATAAGGAGCTGGCACTTGAGTTTCTTGGTTGCCCCCTTTAGATACAGGCTAATCTAGACAGAAAGCTTTTCAAGCCTCCTCATGCCTTCCAGGCTTTTGGAAATTGTGCCCCTTTCTGTGAGTTCCTCTCTCACACCTGAAAGAGCCATCCAACAAACTTTACTGTTGATTAGAGCAAGTGAAGTGATATCAGAGTAGCTTTTAGACTTGACAGAGGCCTGAGCCTGGGAGAGCTGGTACATTAAGAAATTAATGAAAAAAGAGAGAAACCGTTGGTATCTTGGAATTTCAAGAGGAGCTTGAAGACCCCAAAAGCTTCAAGTATGAAGAGAGCTAATATACTACACCCAGGGGCTCAGCTGCTCTTTGTTGTCTGTGCTTCTCTTCACAGTAGGAGCCTGGCACAGCTTCCCAGTGCCAAACAATGAGATGTGTGCTGGGAGATGGGTGGTGCTGCCAATGAAACTGGCACATAGCGGTCCATGCCAAGCAGGGGTTGGTGTTCCAGGATTTAGAGGAGCAGATGACTCTCTGGCAAACTGAAGATTTTAACCCATCATGTTGTCTCCAGTGAATAAAAGCCACTTCTGGGGAAGGTGCTAAATGAACCTTCTTGGGTGAAATTGATTTGGGAGCATGTTTCAGGTTTTCTGCTGCAAGTATAGAGACTCTCTAACCTTAAATAAAATGAAGGGGAAATCTGGTCCAATATCTTGACTTTGAAGTCAGAAGGGAGAAGAAGAAGAATACATTTTATCTTATAAACAAAAGTCAACCCTGCTTACTTTGTCTACAACTCCTGCCCTTCAGGCCCTCATCACAGACCATAGTCATTTGTAATTGGGCTCCTTGACTTGTTTTTTTTTCCTTTTCTCCAATCTATTTTCCATGTACTTGTCAAACTGATGTTTTAAAAGATCGGTCTGACTTTGTCTTTCCTCCTCAAGAAACTTCAGTGGCTCCCTTTTTTTTTGACCTTGAGGATGAGGGTTCTCAACTTGGGTTTTTGGATAGATTTTAGGATTTTTATTAACCTCTTAATGAAATTTAGCATTCTTTTGCCTCTTTTTGTATCCCCCAGCACTTGGCATGATGCCTAGAAAATGGTAAGTTTAATAAATGTTTATTGATTGATTGAATTAAAATCATTATTCTGAGGATAAGTCTTATTATTATATAAAAATCATTATCCCAAGGCTTCACCAGATCACCATAGGAGTCCATGACACAAAAAGTTCAGAATTCCTCTTCTAGATGCTCAATAAATATTCATTAAATACATGCCATTGGCTACAAAAGGGTCAGTGTGAGGATATAAGGATGAAACTATACATCATGACTCCATGATCCATGAAATCAATTCCACTTTAGAGGCAATGCTCAAGATTCTAGTATTATTTTTAAAGCCTCATCTTAGCATTGAAAACTCTTCTCAATCAGAGTCTAATGTATTTTTCAGACTGATTCACTAGCTAAGCTATTCTATTATCCAACTCAGATATCCTACCCAACTGTCACTGGTCATCTGAAATATTTTCCCTTCTTGACCTCTCTCTCTTAGAACAAGTACTTTCTTTCAAGTTTCAACTTGCATGGCACCTCTTCCAGGAAGTCCTTCCTTCCCATAGTAGTGAATACTTCTCAAATAATTGCCACCATTTTATTTACATGTAAATTAAGTCTTCTTGAGGGTATGCTTTTATTTTGTCTCTGCATCATTGGCTTTCAGAGTACTATCTGTCAAATGTAGTAGTCAATGATGAACTGGTTTTGTGTGGATAGAATTAAATATGGCTTAAGTATGAATATTCAGTTATTCTGACCATCTTAATAATTACATTGAGCTATGATGGGATGTTATGGAATAATGGTGTATATGGTATAAGGGTAAGAAAAGGGTTGGGGTAGCTAGGTGGCCCAGTAGATCGAGCACTGGCCCCTGGAGTCAGGAGAACCTGAGTTCAAATCCAGCCTCAGACACTTAATAATTGCCTAGCTGTGTTACCTTGGGCACAACTGCCTTAAATAAAAAATTTTAAAAAATGGCTTATAAGTCAGTGGACTTGGGCTCAAATGTCAGCTCTGTCACCTGGCAGATAACTAATCTCTTTGAACTAAATGATCACTTAAGTCTCTTCTAGATCAAACACTTATGATCCAACAAATCTCTGCACAAAGATTATAAAGATGACTGAACATTTGGAAATCATCTCTATGTCATGGAGACATGACAGGTTCTAGAGGGTTTATAAAGATGGTCGAATAATTTCCAATTCTAATTCTGCTCATATCTCACATTTAAATGGAAAGGACTCTAATTTATATGGAAATCTTTGTCTCATACTTACAACCTATGTTATGGTGGTTAGTTAATTTCTATTACAGTGATTAGTGTTAAATGTTCCTTCACCTTAATGATCTTATACACAAAATCTTTTCTGATCGATGAACAGTTACCTCCCTCCCTACATTATCCTAGTTTTATTTTGCATTTAGTCAATATATCTTTATAGAAGTATACATTGTCTTCCTTGGTTGAATATAAGCTTCTTGAGAGAAGGAACTGTTTCATTTTTATTTTTATCTGCCCATCACTATTCACAGTTCTTAGCACATAGCCGTTATTATATAAATACATACTGGTTGATTGATTGAGAGTCCTTTCCTTGGAGGACTATCTTGCTTTATTCTGGAATCCCTAGGGATGAGCTCAAGCCTTGAATATGGAGGGTTTTTATTAAGAATTTCTCAGAAACTGAGAAATAATTGAATTAGTTATGAATATTGACTTGCAATCTATAATTACTTTTAAAAATATGACCATTTCAAAGAAATAGACTTGGATAGTAAATTGCTTTGCATTCATGTTTTTGTTGTTTGTCCTTTGTTCTCAAAGAAGACCATGAAATCAGGGAGATGATTCCATGATATCAAAGGAATTGGATTTGAGTGAGGGGGTTCTTTGCTAAGTTACAAAATTCATTATCTCCTCTGGAGTCATCTGAGTCCAGTGGCCACATATGGATTAGGATGCCTGGAGATGACCCTCAAATTCAATTTAAAAAGAATGATTGAAGGAAATGGGGTATTTAACCTGGAGAAGAGACGACTTGGGGGAAGTTATTTGAAAGATTGTCACATATCTGGATTAAATTTGTTCTATTTGGCTCTTGAAGGTAAAACTAGGAGTCATAGAGATACAGATTTTGCCTTGATAGAGTAAATACTTTCTGGCATTAGATAGAGGGCCTGAAGTCAGGAAGACTCATCTTCTTGATTTCAAATTTCAGACACTTACTAGCTGTGTACTGGGCAAGTCACTTAACACTGTTTGCCTTCCAGTGGTACCATTGCCAAGAAAACCCCTCAAAGGTCAGAAAGGTCAGGATTGAACAACAAAAAGATAGATAGCAGGGAAACTCTGGGTACAAGAGAAATGTTGTAATCCTTTTGAAACTTTTGTGGCTTGTGTTTTCCAATCTGAGTTGGCTCTTTACCATCTTTAGATCTCCATTTCCTAAGCCACTTTGGACTTTTTTGGTCATGTTCTTTGGGGTAGGGGAAAGCATAGCACACTCCTGCTCAGTGAATGCTATCATAGCCACTTCTTGGTGACCACCCTTGTGGCCTTGCGCATTGGAGAATAGCTGGAGTCAGGTGCTAAACCACTCTTCAAGCACCTCACTTGTCCTACCCATCATGGAAATGCATTTAAGCAAAGATCTGCTCAGGTCTTTTTCTCACTGACTCCCAGCCAGGCTGCTTTGTCTCTTCTCTTCTTCCTTCCTCTATGCTGGATCCATGTACTCTGGCCCATGTTGCTGGAATGATATGGCTCCAGTTCTGTGTAGCTGAATCTATGTTAATCTAACTTTTTTTCTTTTCCCTTTTTTTTTCTTTTAACTTGACTGGTCCAATATGGTCCCAGCTCCATGTGACTGGATCTATCTTGATCTAACCTTTTTTTTTCTTTTCCCCTTTTCCTTTAAACTTGATTGGTCCAATATGACCCCAGTTCCATGTGTCTGGATCTATCTTGATCTTACCTTATTTTCTTTTCTCTTTTCCCTTTTGACTTGATCACTCCTTTCCTAGCTTGTAACTATCCCATTTGCTATTCATTCTCAACCATCTCTTTGTTTAACTTTACTACTTTCTTTTTTTATTTTTTATTTGTAGGTTTTTAAGTGGCTTGCCCAAGGCCACACAGCTAGGTAATTATTAAGTGTCTGAGAACGGATTTGAACCCAGGTACTCCTGACTCCAGGGCCAGTGTTTTATCCACTATGCCACCTAGCTGCCCCTAACTTTACTACTTTCTCAAGAATCTACTATTCTCCTAGAAACTACCATCTCCTTTAAGAAATTCACTATCTATCTGCTTTTCTACAGGACTTAACTTGTGAGCTTGTATAGTAGTTTGTGGACTTTGTAGTAACTTGGAAACCTTTTGTTCAGTCTTTGAATTAAAGTCTAAGTCTTCCTTATCTCTCTGAGTTAGAGAGTGAATTCTTTTCATTCCCAATTCTAATTCCTTCAATTTCCTTTTCTTCTCTTATTGCTGAAGGTAATATTTCTAATACAATATTGAATAGTAGTGGTGATAATGGGCATCCTTGTTTCACCCCTGATTTTATTGGGAATGCCTCTAGCCTATCCTCATTGAATATAATGCTTGTTGATGGTTTCAGATAGATACTGTTTATTATTCTGAGGAAGAGTATTTATTCCTACACCCTCTAGTGTTTTTAGTAGGAATGGGTGCTGTATTTTGTCAAAAGTTTTTTTCAGCATCTATTGATATGATCATATGATTTCTGATAGGTTTGTTATTGATATAATTGAATATACTAACAGTTTTCCTAATATTGAGCCAACCCTGCATTCCTGGGATAAATCCTACTTGATCATAATGTATTATCTTAGTGATAACTTTTAATCATTTTGCTAAGGTTTTACTTAAGATTTTTTGCATCTATATTTATCAGGGAGATAGGTCTATAATTTTCTTTCTCTGTTTTAACTCTTCCTGGTTAGGTATCAGCATCAAATTGTTGTCATAGAAAGAGTTAGGCAGAGTTCCATCTTCACCTATTGTTCCAAAGAGTTTATATAGAATTGGAATCAATTGTTCCTTAAATGTTTGATAGAATTCACTTGTGAAGCCATCTGGCCCTGGAGTTTTTTTTTTTTTTTTTTTAGGGAGTTCAGTGGAGAGCGAATTCTTCATAAATACAGCCCCACATAGATTTATCTTTAAGCCTCATTCCCCCAAAGCCCATTTCTCCTCTCTTCAATAGTAGAGACTGAATAAATAACTTTTTAAAAAATTTGTTTGCATATTATTGGAAAGCTTCTTGTTTGGATTGGAATAGATGCTAGCAGTCTCCTCCCTAATTGTGAGAATCTGTGAAAGAGTTAATTTTCTTTGTCAGATGAAAGGTGGATACAGTAATATTTCTGGTGTAAGGGGAAGATGTTTTGAATCTAAGGAAGGAACAAGAGAATTTTTCTAGGATGGATTTCTTTTGCTTCAATGCTTTCATGACAAATGTCAGTCAACTATCTATTACTGATGAGTAATTTATTATGAGGTCTGACTGGTGCTCTGTGAGGGCAATACTTGAGAGGAAGGTTTACTTGGCATTTAAATGACTTCGTGTAAAACCCTTTAAAGATTTATATGCATAGTAGGCTGGGGTTAGGGTTGAGAAGAAAGCACTTTGCCAGCTTGCCAAGACATTTGAAATTCATGTATTGTGCTTGGGACCTGAGAGCTGAGTCTGATTGTTTTGATAGGGAGTTCCAGTTGGTACTAGAAAATTGTTATTCTACCCTCTATAGATCCTCTTAGAAAAGGGCTTTGTAGGTAGCTAGTTTTCTTAGAAAATGACCTTTCTAAATTGGTTCTTCCATTTGCTTGCCAGAAGCCTTTTAGAAAAGTCACTTCACCTCTTTGTATATGGATTTATCCATCTGTTGAGTGGTAATACTAGGCACTTACTAGCTGTATAGGTGGCATTGAGATTAATAACAAATACATCCTAGAAGTCTTTGGACAAATTCCGCAGGCAAATTCTTCTTAGTAAGGGGTAGGTGGAAGAATGGAAGAGGGAAGAACCTAGAAATACACTGTCAAATTTTTCCCTTGAAATATCCTCCTTCCCTCCATCCTTCCCTCCTTCTCTCTCTCTCTCTCTCTCTCTCTCTCTCTCTCTCTCTCTCTCTCTCTCTCTCTGATGTGTGTAAGCCTGCAGAACTGTGATTTTTAATCAATGTGAGAAATTCTAGTGTGGAATATCCCTTCATTGGTATAGATCCATACTTTCTTAGTAAAGAATAATCTTACAATGTTAAAGGACCCATGATGAAAAATACTATCCACCTCCAAAGAGACAACTGATGAATCTAAGTACAAACTCTTCTTTACTATATTTATTTTTCTTATGTGTGTGTGTGTGTGTGTGTGGGTTTCCAATAGAGCTAAAATGGAGAGATGTTTTGTAGGACTTCACATGTATAATTGATATCATATTACTTTCTCAATAGGTAGAGAAAGAGCAGGAGAGAATTTGGAATTCAAGATTTTGAGATATAAACATTTAAAAAAATTTAAATATGTATTTATTGGGAATTATTTAATGAAATAAATAAAAAATTAAAAGGAAAATTATGGTCTTAGTTATTTGGAACTTTGACAAATAAAGAGACTTGTCTATATTTACATGGACTATATATGTCAAAAGCAAGATTTAAATCCAGGTCTTGATGACTTGAGGCTATATATAGACTATCTGTGAATGAATGAAATGAATGAAACATCATTGATCCTTTACCCATCAATACTATGTTCCCTCTCTTGAAATGCATAGGGATTTCTTTTAAAAAAGAGGTGTGTGTGTGTGTGTGTGTGTGTGTGTGTGTGTGTGTGTGTGTATGAAACATATGATTAGAGCAAGTTTAAAGATTTGTGAGACTCAAATATAGAAAATAATTAAAGATATTCTACTTGCCCTCTTTCCCTCAATTCTCTCATTTCTCAGGAGTACAATGTATTTGACAAGACCCTATGTGTGTACTATGACTTCTGTCTTTAGTAATCTGATAGGATGCACATCATCAATATAATGCTATTGCGAGATGCAAGAAGAAAAAAAATAGTCCCTGCCCTCAACGAGGTTTCATCCTGGGATGTTGGGGGGAAGAAGGAGGAGAAAGCATTAAGGTTGATGAATCAATACAAAATATAGAGGAAGATATAAGAAAATAAAAAATTTTGGGGTGAGAGGAAAAGTCCTATAAAAGGCCTTTTGTAGAAAAAGTGTCATGGAAGGTAAAGTTACAAATTCTCCAAGTCAGAACAGAGTCAGAACATTCTTGGTCTGGGGTTCAAAGGCACAGAAGGGAGACAAAAATATTGTATATATAATAACAATTGCACCACTCAACATAAGCAGTATTGATTGTATATGGCTGTTTAGGCTCTGGATGATACAAGAGGCACACTAGTCACTTATAACTTTTCTTTTACTGTCAATAAATGAAGACAAATCCTTCACTTTCCAAAGAGAATTAATATCAGAGGTAGACTGTTACTGAGATAAGGGAGAATATGTTTCCAATTCACTCTTACCTGCCTCAATTCCAATAGACTACCATTCTACAGATGGGTAAACTGAAATATAAAAGGAAATAACATTTATTAAGCATTTTCTATGTAGACATTGTAGTAAGTACTTTACAAATATTATATCATAGATACATATAAAGGGCATATAATATTTGCAAATATTATAAATTAAGATAGACTTGAGGGTAGCATACCTTAGATCCCAAGGAAAGGTAGAAGGGAAAGAGAATAGGAAATGTGATAGGCTGAAGTATTTCAGAGGATAAACCATAATCAACATTGAAAAATAAACCAGGAAACAAATCTACCTCTCCCATAGAGAAAACATGACCTGGAGGACAGACATGTTTACAACTGGTTGTGATTTTCTATGAGGCACTAGGGCCCTTTTGAACAGTGGAGTAGACAAACAGACAATTATGTGGAAATCAAAGCTTAAATTGAAATGTGTTCATTGTCAAATGGGGTCATGCTGCATGGGGGAGGAGGTTCCTAGGGGAAGCCAGGAAGAGACCAGGCCTCCACTCAGAGAACCCTTACTATATAATACAGGAGAGGCTCCATTTGCAAAACATTTATTCAAGGCTTAATTGCAAATAAATCCCTGAATTTAGCCACTCTATTGAAAGACTGTACAATAGCAGTGGCCTCCCTAATCACCGTCCCATTCACAAACTAATCAACAGAACATAAGTAGGCAGAGGGACATATGGTGCCAGAGGTGTCTCCCTCTTTTTTTTTTTCTGCTTACTCAATCATCCTCTCTCTTTTACTCTTTCTAATTAGTGCCCTGTTCAAATGATAATCAGCATCGTGATCTGGGGACTTTAGAGGAAATGCTTGGATACCAGTTCATTTGCACTCACGTTCCAGTAGGCAGGCAGATGGTTTGCCCATTTCTAACCCTTTGCCCTCCCCGCTCCCCCCAACTATTCTTTAGTTTCCTCAAACAAGAAAAAATTGCTCTGTTTAAAAACAGATAAGCATTTTTACTGTTTTTGTTGGGTGGGAGACAAATCAGCCGAACTATATAAAAAATAAAAAAAAGTCCCACAAGGTGTGAATAGTAACAGATCACATTATTAAGTGCTTTAAAGTTTGCAAAATGCTGTCCATACATTTTTTTATTTGATCCTCACAATAGCCCTTTGGGGAAGATCCCATTATCTTGCTCATCCTTTCATGAGAAAACTGAGATTCAGAGAGATTGTGATTTTCCCAGGGTCACACAGCTAGCTGACATGTATCTATGGTGGGATTTGACTTATCTATTCCAGTAAATCTAGTACCCTATTAACTGTGTCATGGTGGAAACAGAGGCAGAAATCTTCAAAAAAGAAGTCACCATAAGATGCAGGAATTCTTAATCTGGGGACTTTGAATTTTTTTTAAATCATATTTTGATAATGCATTTCAATATAGTTGCTTTACTTTTTAGTCCTGTGTTTTTCATTTTATGCTCTTTAAAACATTCTGAGAAAGCCTCCTTCAGCTTCACCAGAAAACCAGAGGGTCCAGGACACCAAAACACAACCTATACCCCTTTGATACTCCCACCTGTGTGGGTCAGACAGATGACATTATAAAGACAGAGTCTGTCTAGCCTGGGGACATTTGTCCTACCAGGGCCTGGTTTTAATGCCTTATGGATAGTTTTGCAATTTCACATGCAATCATCTTTTTCCTCTTTTTTAAAATTATACTATGTTATAGAAATGTTTATTTCATAAATTAAAAAGTAAATAAAAAATTAAAATTGCCTTATGGTCTCAGGTCTGGTGTGTACTTTCCCATTCCTTTTATTTATTCATTTAACAAAAATTTATTGAGAATCTGTTCTATATTAAGATATTATGCTAGCTGCTATAGAGATTAAAATATGGAAGAATAAATTTTTTTCATTGTTTGCATTAATACCATGTGTATATGTATAAAGGAGGAAGTAGCACACATGTACATTAAAATTCTCCCCATGTCATGAGGAAGACCCTTGATGGCTTATTCTATCCATGGGGAACTTGAAGGAAGACATTGGATGAAAGTATCCCAGGATGAATGAGCATGAATGTATTATGATCTATATTGCTGGAGAAAATCATTACATCTCTAACATTATAGGTTGTGTGGTATATTGGAACTGTCTAAAATGTCATTTATTTTATCATATATGTGTGTAGATTTCTGTCCCTCCCCTGAGAACATAGGAATGATGTGCCATCAAAGCAAAACCAAACAAAAACCTCAAGAAAATGAGAGAGGGTGCTAATGGTTTGCCTCTTTAGTGAGCTTTGTGAGATATTTTTTTTCTTTCTTCTTTTCAAATGAACTGAGAGCAAGGAATTATTCTCAGAAGGAAACAAAAACTTAACAAATGATTCAAAGCGTAACATGGACTCTATATGAAACAGAAAGAAATAAGATTCTGCTTTGTATTTTTGAGAGACTTGATTAAATGGCAAAGAGCTCCAGGTGCAAATGAAACCTATCACTCAAACCACATGGTCACTAGGAAGACAAGCGTAGATCCTACCTTAGAACAAGTCTAATTTTACTGAAAGACAGAACCAGGTGACTCTCGAATTGGCTAGTGATTATGCTTCATATAAATTGAAGAGGGCAAAAAGAAGAGGTTAGGGTAAGACTTCTGGAGTCATAGTCATCTTCGGGAGAGACGATGAATATTATTACAAATTCAGTGCAGTTTGAAACCAAGAAGAGCAATCTTTGGGGGTCAGATAGAGTGGTTTCTCATCCAGTGAATTCAGACCAGGATAGAACCCAAGGGCAAAGGAACATTGTAGAGGAAATCCAGTGTCACCAAGGGCCAGAGTAGATGGCATGGCTACTTAAATTCAGAAATGAGAATTTGAAGCATAGTCTAGAAGAGAATCTAGGGAAGACATTCATCTTAGAATTGGGTGCTACCCCAAGTCCACAATGGGTTAGAGAAGATCTGTTACTCATTTCTATGTTGCCCTTTTAGTTCTCTTATTTCTTTCTTCACAAACTCTAAGATACTTGTAGGTTTGCCAAGAGAAGGAATTGTCAGGGAAGTCTTGAGGTGTAAAGAGATTAAAAGAGCAATGGATTTCCAGGCCTGCCATGAACTAGTTGGGCTGTCTTGCATCTATTGCTTAATTTCCTCATTAGTAAAATCAGAGAATTTCTAAAATCTCTTTGACTTCTAGCACTCTACCAATTAGGGTGCTTCCAGTCTGGACAAAGAACATAGTCCTACCCTTTAGCTCTGCAACTGGCAAATCAGAGTGGTCATAAAATTTGAGGAAATTGGGAACCTTAGGGTAGACTCAGGAAGAATAGAGCTGAAGCAGAGGTGGAGGTTCTGCCAGTGTGCTCTCCTCATAGTTGGCATATCAAATTTGAGGTGGTTTAGGATGAATAAGGTCCAGAGTGAAAGACTGCTCCTGCAAGGCCTTGCTCCTTTCTAAATCTTTACAACTTACCGTCTGTCACACTAGCATGACAACTTTAAAGCAATAATGGGAAAAGCACATTTAAACACTAAACCCAGCTAATGAGGCCAACTTTTCCTATGGCTGTTATACCTTTAGAGAGTTAATGAACAGTTTGTGCTTCTGGCCTCAATAACTCGGGCTATAGACTAGCAGAGCTTTGTCATGCTTCTTCCATGGTTAATGGGTAGCACATTTTAATTGAAATGACTGAGACGTTTCCCTATCCTTTCCAACTCAGAAGCAGATTTAAATGAGGAATCATTTGAGGAACCATTTTTGACATTGTATTGTCTGTAGAAACTATCTCCCAGGGATAGGGAGGTAGGAAAGACAGGGGCAGAAACAAAAATGGATTTATGAAAAATCCTACTTATTAAATATATATATGGACTGATGAGTAGTAAAAGAATTCTCTGATTCCTGTAGGACAAGACTTCAGGTGAGAGTTGAATAATTTGCTTTTACTTCGGTAGACCCATCTCTGCAAAGAGATGAGCATCTAATTTAGTAAGTATTTGATATGTAGTTATAGGATGAGTCAATGAAATTCATATTTGTTTGTTATTTAATTCATAAAATGAATTATAACTTCTTTATACTTTACTACTCTTTTCATGGTTAATGAGTAAAGTACTCCCTACTCTCTAACCAGCTGTCCATTTCCTCCACATCCTCACCCATCATTCCTTACTGCCATCATCCTTCTCTGGAAGAATGCCTACCTTGGCATCCCTGTTTTATTTGGTGATTGTTTCTCCTAAACCATAATTTCAGGAGGGCAACTAGGTGGCTCAATAGATGTAGTGCCAGGCCTGGAGTCAAGAAAACTCATCTTCTCAAGTTTAAATCTGGCCTCAGTCATTTACTAGTTGTGTGACCCTGGACAAGACACTTAATCCCGTTTGCCTCAGTTTCTCATCTGGAATATGAGATGGACAAGAAAATGACAAGAAAATTCCAAATGGCTCATAGTCAGACATGACTGAAATGACTGAACAACAATAACAAAACTCAGAAAAATAATTTCAAGAAAGTTCTTTTACTTTACTCCCTACTTACTAGCTATCTTGACATCTTTTCCCCCCTTCTAAATCTGAAACTATGAAACATATTTAAATCTGTCCTTTCTATCTCCTTTCCTGGATGGGGTATTTAACTCACTACTTACCTTTTCAGCAATTTTCTGTACTTCCTGGACAACATACCCCTATTTGTAATGTCTCCCCCAGTCCAATGTAAGCTACTTGAAGGTTGCTTTTATATTTGTATTCCTAATACTCAGCCCATAGTAAATGCTTATTATGTGCATTTCATTCATTTATTCCTTCATTCAGTCTGTGATCTGATTGATATGTTTAGTCACCCCAGCACTGCAAATTGCAATTCAGCCATGCCTTCTATGTAGTATAATGGAAACTTAATTGGATCTGGAGTCATTCAGAGGAGTTCAAATCTGAGCTCTATCATCACTGGTGTGACCTTGTGTAAGCAATTTAGATCTCACTGGGACTCAATTTCTTTATCTGAAGAGTAGAAGGCTAGACTATAGTCATTCCCTATGGTCATTTCCAGCTCCAAATCTCTTATCTTCATGAACTTTTCCTGCTGTAATTCTTGTCCTGTCCTCCAAAACCCTTTTCTAACGTTCTAGAGTCATTGTTCTAAGAACAATTTAACATTTTATGGGGTCCAGTGCATTACTCAGGCTATCCAGTTTTAGTTGACCTTTTGCCAATTTCTTTTTTACAGCCTGGAAAATTAAAGCAGTTGTAAGAATTTTGTGTCAGAAAATAGTATTAAGTCACTGGTTCTGAAGAGGGTCTCGGTTTACTCTTTAGATCTTTAGGACAAAATGAAGTGAGAATCACAGAAAGGAAGATTTCAATTCACCATATAGTGCTATTCAATGATGAAATGGCTTCCACAGAAGAGAAATCCTCTTTAAAAGTGTTTCTACTAAATTTGGATGACTGTCTGTCAAGGATATGAGAAAAAAGGATTCCTACTTTAGAATAGGAAGGGACCTTGGAGGCCCCTGATGATAATCATCTTTTTTAATAGAGTGCAAAATGTGGTACAGAGAGATTGTCTGAAGCCAGATTTGAATTCAGGTTTTCCTGACTCTAAGAATTCATTGAGTTCTCAGTAGGGAAGGGAAAGAGAAATATTTATTTAGGACCCATGCATGCCTGTCACTGTGCTAAGCACTTTACAATTATTTTCTCATTTGATCCTCATTACGCTTCTGAATGGAAGGTGCTATTATTATTATTCCCATTTTACAGTTGAAGAAACTGAATAAGGCAAAGGTGAAATGATTTACCTAATAAGTCCACTGGGCTGAATTTGAACTCAGATCTTCCTGACTTGAGGCTTATAATAGAGATTATTATGCTATCTAGTTACCTCAGTTGTAAGAGTTTTTCTGGTGCTAATGTTCCATGGATCGTAATAGTCCCATTAGTTCATACTTGCTAAGGGAAAGGACACTTTAAGATGAATAAAAGAACTAAAGCATGGCAGGTAATTAGCATCCCTATTTCTGGTCCCTACTCCTTCCTTACATAACTGACAAACTTATCTTCAGCAAATACTATGACTATACCACTATGCTGCTCAAAATTCTTCCATGGCTCCCCATTTGCCAAAGGATAACATACAACTCCTTAAGCTGACATTTAAAGCCCTCCGCAATCTGGCTCCTACTGCCTTCTGTAATGTCTCCTTATTTCATATATCTTTTACAAATTCCACATTTTAAATAAATTAGATTACTAGTCATTTAATTTGCAGAATTCAGTATTTCAACTCTTGACTCCTGTAAGCCATTCCCTATCCTTGAGATGCATTACCTCCTTATATCTAGTGATCAATTCCTTGTTTTCCTTTAATCCAACTGCCCTCTCCATGAAGCTATTATTTAAAATGACCTAAAAGTGGATGCTCTCAAAGAAAACTCTGCTCAATGACAACAAGAGCAATTTTTAAAAACAAAGCCAAACCCACAAGCTATGTTTCCTGGTATTTCTCCTTCTTTGTAAGCAGGGGAAGGGGATGTACTATATAACAGTACCAGATGGTATTCAACAGAATATCCATTAAATGCTTGCCATATCTAAGATACTGGATTGAGTACTAGGAAGACAAAGAGAGAAATGAAACATTCCTTGTCCTCAAGAGCTATTATTTTACAAGGAGGTGGAAAAAAATGCACAAATCAGTTCTATGGAGTGGAGGTTTCCCAGACTACTGGCACCTGAGCAGCAATATCTAGATTTTCTTCCTTCTTCCTCAGAGATCCCTGAGCTACTTGGAGGGTTCTTCCCTTCTTTTCTGCCCCTAGGAAGAGTTTTAATTGAGAAGTGACTCATTTGTGTATAGCAAAGCACTTGTAGCTTGGCTCACTATGTGATATTAGAAAAGTCAAGTCACCTTAGGGGCAGCTAGGTGGATCAGAGGACAGAGTTGGGTCTGGAGTCAGACTGTTCTAAATTCAAATTCTGCTTCAGATTTGTTCTAGTTGCGTATCCTGGATAAGACACTTAACATGCCTTAATTTACTCAACTGTAAAATGGGAATCATAATAGCACCTACCATGTAGCATTGTTATAAGGACAAAATGATATTATATTTGTAAAGTGTTTAGCACAGTCTGGCACATGACAGATACTGAATGCTC
>NC_133661.1:130367368-130412368 GCF_037893015.1 Macrotis lagotis | reverse complement strand
TTTTTCAACCATTTGCTTATTTATTTATTTTAATGACCTCAGAAATGAGTCAGGGTTACACTGCTACTTAAAGCCACCTAAGAAATTAGATCCAGAGAATAAAGAAGGGACTGATATGCTGTTTAATCTCTTTAGAACAGTGAGTGATTTCAGAACAAATTATTTGTACTCAGAAAAAAAAATAAGTAGCATTTAATGGAATTCAACCCAGACCTGGATTTCGGGGTCATAGCCTAAGCAAAATGCTTTTCAAACCCTAGGTATAAGCTCTCCTACTTACTGCCAGCCATATAGACCTACTACCTCCCTGGCTGATGAGTTTTCAGAAGGGAGATACTATATTTTCCTATTACTTCAGAAAGAGCTTGGGGATGTAGAAAGAATGCTAAATCTTTAGTCAGGAGATGAAAATTAAAAGAAAATCTGCTTTGGCCATTTATTCACTGTTAAACCTGGTTAAGTTTTCTGGATCTTCATATGTAAAATCAAGAGTTTTGGACTAAATGGCCTCTGATTTCTCTTTTATCCCCAAATCTATCTTCCCATGAATTGAACTGAATTGGACTGGATTGAATTGAACTGGAAAACTGAATTCCCACAGGCTTCCAATTGAAGTATAGATATATCTTTGGAAAAGAAGAGAATCTCAAAATCATTTCCCAGTAGGTGCCACGAGAGGCTGCTCTTGTTCCCTTCAGAAAGCATCCAAGCAGCAACAAAAAGTCTGAGCAGTTTCCTGTTATATGTTTGTGATTGAATTGGAGACTAAAGCTCTGGATACCTCCTGAGTCCTTTGAAAACACACATACTGTGTTTTGGCTGCATCATGCCATCCGGGAAAGGATAATAAAATCCTCAGGCTTCTTTAGGATGTCCAATGAAACTCCCAAATGGCAAAGTTAAGGCTGAGGCACACTTCAGAAACTGCTAGCCACCTATCCCAACACATCCTGCTGCTTCTTGAGTCAGAACTCCAGAGCTTTTTATTACTCAGAATCCACCCTTCCCCAAGAGCCTACCATTGAAATAGTCTCTGGTGGGGAATGTGTGCTCTCTCAGCTCCAGGTTCTGAGTGAACTGTGAGACCTGTTCATTTTCAGATGAGACAGTGGCAGCTCTGCCAAAGCCAGCTGGCTGGGTGGGATTGTTCTTAAAGCTGTTTGGGCAGAAGTTTAAACTAAACATAGGCTGGGTCAGGGAAAAAATTAGTTAGGTGAATTATGTAGAAGCTTTGAGGGACCAATACCACCCAGGAAGGGAGTCTTAAGAGACTACTTGAGTTATGTTCACTAACCCTAGGGTTAGGACATAGGCAGGAAGAGGAGGAGGCCGTGTTTGAGAAGATTCAATCACCAAATGCCTGGCAAGACCAGTCAGAGGAAGTGAATCTCAAAGTACCTGAAATCACTTCATGAGAGACAGCTTTTGAGTCAGAAAATGTGATCCCAATCCAGTCCACAAATATTTATCAAGTAACTTCTGTGTTCTGTAGATACAAAGGTAAAATTGAAACAGTCTCTCTGTCCTTAAGGAACTTATTTACAACTGGAGACATTATAATATGTAAAAAGATCGTATATATACTTAGCAATTTGAGGAGGAAAGAGAGAAAATCCTAATAACTCAGGGGATGAGGAAAGGCTTTCAGTCCCCTGAGTAAGAACAATTATGTACAAAAATTGCAATAGCCAGGAAAACCCTCATAAAATATAAATTATTTCCCTAACCTTCTGGAGAAATGCTCACATCTCTGATCTTTTTTCTTATGATCCTGTTCCAATTTCAAAGTTTGTCTGTATTTGAGATGTCTGCACAATCCTTTGGTAAGACAGTACTTTTACCCTTATCTCTTACTGGATGCTTCACTTCATTCTTTAAATACCAAGTCTAGCTGTAAATAAGTCTGTGCTGTAGATAAAATCTACAGATGCTGATCTGCATAAGTATGGGATTTCTGCCACAACTTGAATCCCACTATTCCTTCCAAGAGAGAGAGGTTTCCACTACACATATCCAGGCCCAGGAGAAGTTTGAATTCCCAGGTTTGCATCAGCAGTCTGGTTGAGGACATCCTTCTTAATGGGTTTGTTGTTGTTTGTCCTTTGTAATTGGAAGAGAACCATGACATCAGGGAGGTGATGCCATAACATGAGAGTGAATTGGATTTAAGTGAAGGCGGGCTGCAACTAATCAAGGTTGTGGATTTGTGGAGCATTTTATAGATTAGAAAGCTGGGATTTAGAAATGTTAGAAATGACAAAGTTAGGACAAAAATCCATGTCTCTTAACTCCCAGGCTGATACTCTTTTCATTTTTTTCCAATTACATGTAAAGATAGTATTTATTTTTATAAGATTTTGAGTTCCACATTTTTCTCCCTCTGTACCTTCCTTTCCCCTCCCTCTTGAGAGAAAGTAATCTGATATATGTTACACATGTACAACTATATTAAACATATTTCCATTTTAGTCATGTTGTGAAAGAAGACTCTGATGCACTTTCTGTTGCTACACCATCTATTATTTATCATTATTGCCAAATTTCATGATTTCTCCTTAATCTGAATCCTTCTTGACTTCTCTGCAGCCTTTAACACAACAAAAATATTTCTTCCTATATACTATCTCTTTTCTGGGTTTTCTTGACTTGATTCTCTTGATTCTCCTACCTGTTTGACTGCTCCTTCTCAGTCTCTATTGCTGGAATTTTATCCAGGTCACAGGTGTCCCCTAAGGTTCTATGCTGGGTCCTTTTCTCTGTTTTCTCTACATTATCTCTCTTGGATCTCATCTACTCCCACTCAATTATCTCTATGCTGATGATTCCCAGATCTCTATATCCAGCATTTATCTTACTACTGAATACCAATACCCCATCACAACCTGTTTATTGGACATTTCAAACTGAATTCCACATATACATCTCAAGCTCAATATATTCAAAATAGAACTAATGATCTTTTCTTTTGAATTTACCTATTACTATTGAAGGCAAAACCATCCTCCCAGTCACTCTAGTTCACAATCTTGGTTTCACTCTTCAGTCTCCCTTATCCTAAATATCCAGTAAGTTGCCAAGTCTTGTCATTTCTAATTCCACAACACATTTCATATCTGCCCGTTCCTTTCTACTCTCATCACCACTACCCTAATGCAGGTCCTCATCACCTCTGACTTGGATTATTATAATGACCATTTAATCCTAATCTTCCTACTAGTCCACTTTCTATTCAAATGCCAAAGTAATTCTCTCCAAAGGTGTAACATGGAGGGAACCCCCTCCCCACACTATTCAATAAACTCTAGTACCTCCAGTAGCAAATCTATATTCCCATGTTTGGCATTTAAAATTCTTCACAACTTGTCCCCTTCCTCTTCTTTCTAGTCTTCTTATTCATTATTTCTCTCCATACATTCTACACTGTAGAATCTACAGCAACAGCCATACTAGCCTATGTCCCTCAACCTAACCCTTCACCTTCCATCTCAGTTTGCAAAGGAGATTCTTCAAGCCTAGAATTCTCTTCCCTTCTTAACTTTGTCTACTGAGGTTTCCCTCAAGACTCAACTCAAATACTATGTTCTCCAGGAAACCTTTCCTTGTCTCCCAGCTGCTAGTGCTACCCCTCTAAGGTTAACTGACATCTATAAACAAAGGTGATTATAGAATACATTTCCTATTCTTGTCACTGTACTTTGTAAATGAACTGTGATTATGGAGAAAATATGTAGGATATACCTCTGAAATGCCAGATAAGAATAAATTTCTTAATCTCTTTTCATCTAAATCTACCAACTCTGTTCCATTATTTAAAAAAAAAAGAAAAGAAAAACCCTATCAATTCTAATGTCTCATCTAATTTTAGCTTTAGGTGTGAGTTCCATGTGGAAGTGTCAATACTTGTAATGCTGATGTGTTGGGCACTTAAACACATAGCTGAATCCTACTGTAGCTTGGAGACAGCGTATAAATAACTTGACCCTGGTTGAGATTTAAAAAAAAAAAAACTCATAGATTTTTAAAGTCACTAGGGACTCTGGAAGTCATCTAATCCCCTTCATTATTGTATAGATGAATAAAATATCCAGAGAGGAAATATGAATTCTTCATGATCACCCAGACAGTGGCAGAGTGCTTTGTGGTCAAATAAGTGTGCCACCTTCTATGGAAATAGTTACAAAGTTCTCTATTTGTTCATTTACTCAACTACTTGACTCCATCGCTCCATGTCTCTCTAAAATTGGTAGGGACACTTAATCCCCACATATAGGATCAACTCTGAAGCTTTTTAGGAATCATTGGAATTGGATCCTTATCCAAAGGGCTAAGATGGGTCAGTATTTGAATTTTTTTAAAGCATCTACATGCAAGTCAATGTGACAAATGGAAAAATTATTTTCATGATCAAAGATTCAGGCCAAGACCTCTATACTGATCAGAAGACAACATAAAGACTTAGTCTTTTTGATGACTGTTCATATTACCTGACTTCAAACTGAAGGGCAGATCCATTTCCCCCTTCCCAATTCAATCATGTCAATAAGGTCAAAATACATCTCTCTAGTATGCCTCCCGAAGGCTTGAGGGCACACAGGCATATACGAAATACTCCAGGTCTCATATCCTTATTGTGTATCTAGCTCCTTGCTATTCTACTAGATCTAATGGCAGTCCTCTTACCTCTGTAAGTCAAGGAACTCCTGAATAATATTTTTCTGCTGATTTACCACAGCTTCATCATCATCCATCATGTGAGTGATAGCTCAGAGGATATATAGTTCAGGGTCAAAGTGACTTGTCATAACAAGGAATAAAAGAGTACAGGGTAGATACAGAATAAAGAACAGTAAACCCTATCAGGGTAACACATGATTTGTACCTTAAGGCTTAGG
The DNA here is from genome assembly GCF_037893015.1 of Macrotis lagotis. Taxonomy (NCBI): domain Eukaryota; kingdom Metazoa; phylum Chordata; class Mammalia; order Peramelemorphia; family Peramelidae; genus Macrotis; species Macrotis lagotis. Next base: position 130,407,476 of record NC_133661.1, on the reverse strand, counting down.
TTTATTTAGAAAAGGAGAGACTCCAGAGATAATTTGGTTCAATCTCCTCATTTTAGACAAGGGAATTAAAAGCCAAAAAGAACTAAGATTTAATCTCAGTTCTTCTAGTTCTAAATCACTGCAACCATTGATTGATAATGCTTTTAAGTAGTTGAAAGGCTGTCATGTGCAAAAGGAACAAGGTTTATACTGATTGGTGTCAAAGGATAGGACAAGGAGCAATGGATCAAAGTTTCAGAAAGACAGGTTGGCATATATCTATCCTATTTTCAAATCTGGTATCAAATCTTACCAAAAGAGTCAGAAGTAGGGGCAGCTAAGTGACTAAGGTGGATAGAACACTGGCCTGGAGTTAGGAGGACCTGAATTCAAATTTGACCTCAGACACTTGATACTTATTAGTTATGTGACCATGTGAAAGTCACTTAACCCCATTGTCTCACAAAAACAAACCAAAACAGAGTGAGGAGTCAAAAATATCTCAACATGATGAGTTGACTAGAAGTTTAATAAAAATAAATGTAAAAATCTACATTTGTGTTCAAAAATTTCAAGTTCATAAGTACAAAAGGAGAATTGTCTAGATCCAGTTCATGTAAAAAAGACATGAAAATGTTAGCAGATTACAAGCTCAAAATGAGTTTACGTGGTTGTTCCCCCACAAAAAAAGTCTAATGTGAGCTTGGTCTCTTTATTTTTTATTCTTTTTCCATTTCTATATAAATATTTTATTTGTTTTCCAATTATATACAATAGTAGTTTCTACCAATCTTTTTTTTGCTAGGTTTTGAATTTTGCAATTTTTCTCCCCTTCCTTCCCTTCCTTCCCCCCCAACAGAAGGCAGTCTGATAGTCTTTACATTTGTTCCTATGATATGTATATATCCAAAATTGAATGTGTTGAGAGAAAAAATATATATCCTTAAGAAGAGAATATTAGAAACAGGGAAATTATGTAATCCATAAAATACCTTTGTTTTAAAAAAAATTGAAGATATAATCTTTGGTCTTCCTTTAAACTCCACAGTTCTTTCTCTAGATACAGATGGTATTCTCCATCACACATCCCCTAAAGTTGTCTCTGATTATTGTACTGATACAGTGAGCAAATCAACCAAGGTTGAACATTACCCCATGTTGCTGTTAGGCTGTACAATGTTCTTCTGGTTCTGCTCATCTCACTCAGCATCAGTTCATGCAAATTTTACCAGGCTTCTCTGAAATCCCATGGCTCTTGATTTCTTTGTTTTGCCTCTTGGTTTCTAATAGAACAATGGGAGCTTGGTTTCTTTAAAAGAGACATGATATCCAGCATGAAGAAGATAATAACCTTGCTGGTCTCTGCCTAGATCAAACCATTTGCAAAATATTCAGTGTTGGGTACCATATATCTGGAAGAACATTGAGAAGCACAAGTATATCCATTATAAGACTTCCTTAAGGTAAAAGAAAAGTTAAAAAACCCACCATATAGTACTATACAAGGATTGATTAAAGAAATCAATCAGAAATGAAACAAAAGGTATTTGTTTCATCTTAAAAAAAGAAGACATTTGAAACAGAATAACTGTCTCCAAATACCTCAAGGGCTGTCACTGTAAGAGTTAATAACTTATTTTGTTTTTCCTCCAGAGAACAGAGTTAGAAACAATGACTGGAAGTTGCAGAGGAGCAAATTTTGACTCCATATAAGGAAGTATTTTCTAAAGTTACTGCCATCCATTAGTAGAAAGGGCTTCCTCAGGAGGTACCTTCAAATGAGGTTTTCAAGTGAAAGCTGGATAAAAAATTTTCAATATATCAAAGAAGGAATTATTAATCATGTAGGAGTTGATCTAAATGACAACTGAGGTCCCTTCCAGTTCTGAGATGCTAAGTTTCTGCCTTACCAGAATCCCTAGTTTCCTTCAAAGCTTAGTTCTAGGTGCACCTCCTATAGAAAACCTATCCCATTCCTATTCCATCAGTTGTAAGTGTCCTCCCCAGAAATCACACTGTATAGAATTGATATGCAACTTTTAAAAGTAAAGTTCATATTATTTATTCCTGTTAAATCTAAGTTCCCTGACAGAAGACTATTTCATTTTTGTCTTTGTTTCTCTAGCACCTAGCATAGTGTTTGGCAGAGAGCAGGACCATAAGAAATATTTGTTGATGGATTGATTATCATCTGAATGATTAATAGGAAATGGACATAGCAACTTGTCTGTTTCCAGGAAGATAATCTTATGCAGAAGCTATGAGAGGATAGCCAGACCTGGTCGCTTATATTCAAAAATTCCTCAGGGATGAGATAGTGGTTGGTCCTCTGCTTTTTTTGTCGCTGGCTGCTCAAAAGCCAGCCTGGGTGGCTTCCAGCTACCCTTGTAGACACTAACAACTGGAACTAAAGTGAGGAGGAGCAAAAAAAAAAACAATGTCAAGGTGAAAATCATAGTTTGTACAGGAGGTTATATTTTGGAGTGGGTGACTGAATTGAATTATGATAAGAAAATTCTACAGGGAGAAATAGAGATGGATAGTCTTTGTGACTGGTAGGAAATATAGCCCTGGAGATACCATCCTGAAAACAGCAAAGTATAATAGAAAATCACTTAACTTAGAAGTCTGGATTTATTCTTCACCTCTGACATCAGTTGTGCAAGCATGGGAAAGTCACTTAATATACCTGAGTCTCGATTTTCTCACATGTTAAATCCAAGTAACAACTCCAGTAGCACCTATTTCTCAAGATGTAAAAAAGTGACTTTCAGGAGTTCCAAGGACACATTCTTTCAACCTATTCCTCTCCCTAGACAGTCCCAAGGTACTATGGTATAGGGGAAAGAGAAGAGTGTGATTCAGAATTCAGGAAAAGCAAAAGAATTTTTTGTAATAATATATTGATGACAAATAGAGAATGTTTTACCAGGAGGTAAAAATCTAGAAATGTGAGATAAACAAGTAATTCTGGCTAGATATAATAAGATTTGCCTCAGAAAACAAGGCAGGAATCTTTCCACCATAATGTGAGGTCTAGCATAGGAGATAAAGTGAACTCTTCTCTTGACTACCATCATTAAGGCAGAGTCATACTCATAGAATAGGAATAGGTTTTTTGATAAAATCTAGCCTTTTTACCATCCAGGGATATAAGAGAGCTAAGCATTACAACAAGTTTGTTGGCATTTCCACTGAGATTCTGTTCCAAATACAACTACAATGACAATGACAACAACAACAGTTCACATTTATATAGCATGTGAAGCTTTGCAAAGTACTTAATATAATTATGCTATTTAACCCAACAATCCTCTGAGACTAGTATTGTTACTATCCATATTTTACAGAAAAGGAAACTGAATTGGGAAAGGTTAAGGTACTTACCCAAAGTCACACAGTTACCAAGTAACTGAGGCAGAATCTGAATTCACATCTTTCTGATTTCCCAGTCCAGGCTCTATTAAGTATCAGACACATATAAATTTCCTCTAACTGTAAATAACATACAAAGTTGTGTCACAGCTGGGATCAAAAACCCCAAGCACCATTTGTAGGGTTTCCATATTGTCTATCAGTTGTCATGGCAGAAATAGAGCTTTGCCACAAACATCACCAAGATATATGTATATATGCAAGCAGAAATAGAGCACATGGAGACTGGCCCTCCTTTAGCAGGGAGTTTTCAATCCATGGAAAGAACAAATGGAACTAAGTTTCTTATGCCAAGTACCAGTAAATTGATTATTCTATATCTGGTTGAGATTTTGAAATTTTTAAGTTTATGGTCTTTTGGGTAGATTAATTCAACAAGTGGCCAAATCTGGATTATTGCAAGAATATATCTATTAGCTGAAAATATCTTAAGATAATAGTAGTAATAACTAGCACTGATATTCTGTATTAAAACATACAAAGTGATTTAAATGCTAATTCATTTGATTCTCACAACTGTGAAGTAGCTGGTATTATTATAGATGGGGAAATTGAGACACAGATTAAGTGATTTGTCCAGGGTCACATAGCAAGTAAGTTTCTGAATCAGGATTTGAACTCGGGGCTTCCTGAATCCAAATTTAAATACTCCGTCCTTCACACACACCTAGATGCTCACTTGGGTAGCATACATTCAGGCTTATTCATTCCTTATTCTAGTTATAGTGTAACAACTCATCAATATATTCCCTTAAGTCCATGTATTGAATGAACTCCCTCTACATATCTATTAGTTAAACTCCTCCTTTCTCTTATTTCTAATAGGATAGAAAGAGGAGCATTGGTCTCTGCTCAGGTGCTACTTTCTCCTTGAAACTTTCCTAGTTGACTCCATCATGGTGTTCCCTTTTGTTCTTATTACTATCAACTTTGTTCTATTCTACCGTTTGCGCATATGTCAGATTACACTATTAATTACAAGTTCCTTGAGGGGAAAATTGTAATTTTTTTGGTTTTCTTTTCATTTCTCATTAACTACATAGTTCTTTATACATAATACAATTTTAAATCATGATGACTGAATTGAATTGAACTGTACTGAAAGCAAACAACCTAAACTATTCTTGATTTCTTAAATACTTTCTATATTTTCACTCTTCTTGTACCTATACTCAAGCTTTTCTTTTTGGGAAATCTTAGCCTTCTTTGAAGATCCAATTCAAATACCAACTCCTTCAAAAATTTTCTGGTACTCTCCAAAGTGGAAATAATATTGATCTCTCATAAAGCTCCATAACACTTCATTTTTACTTCTCCTAGGCTATTTTGTATATTTGTCAACAGTTGTTGTCTACATCTTATCTATCCAATTAGAATAAGAAATGGTAGGAATCACATCTTATTTATCTTTGTATGTCTTTCAACACTTACCAAAAGACATTACAAATAGAATCATAGATTAATAAGATAATAATTTAGAGTTGGAAGAAACCTTGGAGGTCATCAAGTCCAACCCTATCAGAAAAAGAAATTGAAGATCAGAGAGTTTAAGTGACTTGACCAGGGTCAAAGAGGTAGTATAAATGATGGGAATCTGAATCCAGGTCTTCCTGGTTCTGAATCTAACACTCTAATCATTATGTAATACTACCTACTGTGAGTGATTAATAGATAAGATAGCAGCAAATGTTTGTTGATTGGACATGAATAAACTACACATTTTCACTGAATTGTACTTATTAGTGATTGTGGGAAAGAATTCTTAGAAATGGTAGCACATGGTTATCACAATTCTCAACATTCTCTCTGCTCACTTCAGTGAAGTTCATTCTCTATGATGATTGTCCTAGGATTTGACGGAGATGGCTACTTATTTCCCATTTCCTGTATTCTTAGACTTTCAGTCTCTTATCTATTTCCGCTTACAGACCTTTGCTTTCTCCTACATTTCCGGAGGTGTTTCCCTCCCCCCCCGCAATGATTTTCTGGATTTCTCATAATTTTACTTTGTTTTTCCTCAGCTGCCAACCTTGGGCTAATATTGAGGGGAGAACACTTTCCTCCTTCCATTCTCTTTTCTCCACTCCTTTTACTTGTTTTATATTTCTCTCTCACCCTTCTTAATAGTCATAGAGTTGAAGGTTGAGTTACATGGCAGATATGCTTTCTATAAACATCATTTAATTTGATATCCTGTAACCAGACATGTTGTCTATTAAAAATTGGGCTACAGGGACATGAGAATAAAATTTGATTACCTCTTCAATACCTCAAAGGACACATGATCCTTTAATTATGAATCCTTCATGATATTCAACCATAACAAGCAAATGAGACAGAAGACAATCTTATGTTGATGATGTCCATGATGGGGAGAAAGGGTAGTAGCAATAGTATACAAAACAATCAGATCAATGGTGCATTTATAGTGGGAAAGGGAATGGTCCATCCCCCACAGAGTCTGTGGTTAGAAACCACAAGGTGAGATGAGGGACAGATATCTGTAATGAGAGAGGATTTTCCCCTCTCACTTACCTCCTATCCCTATATTAGCATTTTCTAGAAAAACTTCATTCATCCTAGGCATATTATAACTTCAAGCATGGACACTCCCTTCACTAGTGCAGATCATAAACCCATTATTTTCATTATAATTTTTTATTTATTTGTTTTTCCAACAACATGTAACTATAGTTTTCACCAATCACTTTTTGCAAGGTTTTGAGTTTCAAATTTTTCTCTCTCTCTACCATCCCTCCCCAACAAAAAGCAATCTAATATAGACTCAACTTGTACCATTATGCTAAACATAGATTCATATTAATCTTACTGTGACAAAAGAATCAAATCCAAATGGAAGGAAAAAAGTTAGAGAGAGAAAAAAATGACTTACATAAGACAACTTTTAGGGGGTTTTGGGGGGGGTTGGCTAGGTAATAGGGTTAAGTGGCTTGCCAAGGCCACACAGCTATGTAATTATTAAGTGTCTGAGGCCAGATTTGAACTCAGGTACTCCTGATTCCAGGGCCGATGCTCTATCCACTGCACCACCTAGCCACCCCATAAGACAACTTTTAAAAATTGCAGATGATAAGCTTTAGTCTGCATAAAAACTCCACAATTCCCTTTCTGAATATGGATGGTATTTTCCATCTCAAGTCTTTTAGAAGTCTTTGATTATTGTAGTGCTGAAATGAACAAATCCATTATAGTTGATCATCACCCCATGTTGTTGTCAGTATGTTTAATGTTCCACTGGTTCTGCTCATTTCACTGAGCATCAGTTCATGTAAATCCTTCCAGGCTTTTCTGAAATCCTATCTCTTATGATTTCTTATAGAGCAATAGTGTTCCATCACATTCATATACCACAATTTGTTCAGCCATTACCCAATTGATGGACATCTCCTCAATTTCCAATTCTTTGCTACCATGAAAATAGCTGCTATGAATATTTTTCTACATGTGGACTTTCTACCCATTTTCATGATATTGCTGATATAGTAGTATTGCTGGATCAAAGGGTATGCATAGTTTCATTACCCTTTGGATATAATTCTAAATTGCTCTCCAGAAAGATTGGATCAGTTTACAACTGCACCAACAATGCATTAGTGTCCCAGTTTTCCCACATCTCTTCCATTACTGATAATTTTCCTTTTTTGTTCTTGTTGGCCAATCTGATAGGTGTGAGATGGTACCTCAGTGTTGTTTTCATTTGCATTTTCCTAATTAATAATGATTTAGAACAATTTTTCATATGATTATAGATAGCATAGCCCATATTTCAATATTACATAATTTTTGTCTAAGTCTTTTGATAAATACTCCATTGGAAAATCTAATCAGATCTCTAAATGTCTTTCTTAAAGTTTTCTAATTTTTGTACATACCAATATAACAACTGGAGCATTCATTTGTTATCTCTCATTCTCATTACATGATTAACTGACCTCCCTTTGGTGTCAAACATGCTCCTGATGATGCCTTTTACTGGACTTCTATTGAAGCTAACAATATCTTACAAACTCTTGCTTAATTGTGCCCACCATGGACTTTCTATTGCTTTTTGGGTCATCCACAATTTTGATTCTTGAGAGATCGTGGTGTCCTTTGATTCAATCTCCTTTGTAGTATCAGAGTTAATATCAGGCATCTTCTGGATGTTTACATGAAGATGGGGATCTTAGAAGATCCTAACCCTCTATAACCTCAATTCTATCAGTACATGGATATTTCCCATGGACTAAGGAGTCTTCTTTCTCTCATGAACTTAAGGTGGAATCCTATAGAGTTAATACTATGAACTTTGAAATGGGAATTGGAGCTCTGTTAATTAAATAGTGATCAGACTTGCTTCCAAATTGACTTCTACTGGTAGAGCTTTTGCTCTGAAAAGGCATTGCATCACCTCTAAAGATGTAAAAATAAGAAGGAACCTATGACTGAGAATGTGATCATGATAATGTTTTCGTTCAAAGAAGACCAAGACATCAGAGAGGTGATGCCGTGAAAAGCAAGGGAATTGGATTTTAATGAGGGAGAGTTGTACTAAGTTACCAGTCTCACTTTCTTCTCAGAAGCCATCTGGGTCCAATAGTCATATAAGAATCAGGACAACTGAAGATGACCTCAGAAGCAAGGCAATTAGGGTTATATGTGATTTGCCCCCATCACATAGGTAGTAAGTGTCAAGTGTCTGAGGTCAGGTTCTCCTGCCTCCAGGGCTGGTTTTCCTTTCACTCCACCACCCAGCTGCCCTTCTCTGAAAATGTGAACCAATTAAAATGGAAGTAGTAGGGAGGACTCTTGGAGTTTCAGTTTTTGACCTTTTCTCCTATCAGGAAGCAGGATCCTGGTAGCCCTCTTCCTATCTTTGCTCTCTTTTCTGGAAGCTGTGAAAAGAGGAGGCTCATAATTCTGTTCCTACTTCTTCCCTGTTCTGATAGCCTAGAAACTTGGTTTAAATATTTTTTTGACTTTGCTCAGTGACCTGGGTCTGTTCTGACATGAAAATGAACAGAAGTTTGTCTTTGTAGTATTCTCTTTCCCTCTCCCTCTTCTTGTTTCACTCCTCCCTTGGCAGTACTTCTGCTTCTTATCCTATCCTCTCTTCTTTCTCTATCATTTTTTCACTCTTCCTTCTATTTCCTTCTCCCCCTTTCTCTTCCTTGTCGTTCTCCCCCCCTTCTCTTCCTTCCTCTTTCATCTCCTCTTCTTCCTGCACCTCCTTTTCTCTCATTGAGTTGAATACTAAGTTACACAGAGAACATAGTCATGTTTCTTTAAAATGCTCATTAAAGGGGTGGCTAGGTGGCAGTGGATAAAGCACCAGCCACTTAACCCCATTTGCCTTGCAAAAAAAACCCCTAAAAATAAATAAATAAAATGCTCATTAAATTGATGTCTTATAACTGGAATCGCTCAGCATATTAAGTATTACACAATAAAAAATTAAATAATTCAACAATCTTGAAATTACAGGAGATTATCCAGCAGTTGGCAAAGAAAACAAAAAAGATGGGAATGGTCAATCTTGGAGGGATTGAAGAATGATGAACACATTAATCCATTATTGGTGGAGTTATGAATTAGTCTAATCATGCTGGAAAGCTATTTGGAATTATGCAAAGAAAGTTACTCTAAAGTCCATACTCTTTGAACTAAAGATGATACTGCTGGATATATGCCCCAATGAGGTTAATCAATGGCAAACAGGAATGCAACATATTCACCAACACATTGATAGCAATACATTTTGTGATAGCAAAAAAATTCCCCTCCTACTACACGTCTAAATTTACAGACTTCACCACCATGACTCAGCAGGCTTCACACTAATGATCTTCCATCTGTACTTGAATTCTTTTCTCTCTAGAATATTCCCTGTCATGCTGGTCCCCTTCTCCCCATTAGTAAGTTCCTTCCAGGGATAAACTAAAACGGATCATGCTTCATTTCCCTCACAAATATGCTTCTAATTCTATGGACTTCAATACTATGCCCCCTAATGGGTACCTTCCCATCTTTTCACCTCAAAATTAGAGTTTAAATGGACCTCAGAAATCATTGAGTCTAATCTCCTCATTTATAAGATAAGTAAATTGAGCGTCAAAAAAGTAAGGTGATTTGTTCAAGATTATAAAGATGTCAAAGATGGAAGGTGGTATTTTAATCCAGGTTTCCTGAATCAGAGTTCAGTTTTGTACTATATCATATTACTTGTCTTACCACTGTGTATTTTTAAGAGGCTAGCTACAGATTTTATAGTAAAGAAAGAGTTACTTTGTACTAAAACTCTCAAATTGTTAGAGCCAGGAGAGGTATATTATAGACCATCTAGTCAAAATCCTTCACTTTAGAGAGGCACTTTGCTTGGGAACAGTCAATCCTCAAAATAGTTTATAGAGAGCTCTGTTTTGAGAGAGCTTTTTAAGTGGCTGAGCTAAGTCTCAATGAAATCAACTTGAGAAGAGCATGTGGAGAGCACATGAATGGGTGGGAATACATGATGTCATGACTGGATTTCAGGGCAGTACCAGATCTCTACATAAATTATTAGGGACATGTGGGAGAAAAACAAATAGGCTGCTCTCCTCTGCCCAGTATGTACCAAGTCCATGAGAGAAACCCCTGAAGAATGAAAGGGAATCAATAGTCTTTCTGGAAAAGGAAAGAAAAACTTTACTTGAAGACTGGGAAACTGCACCTTACTCAGAGCTTATTAGACAGTAAAATTGACTCCAGTAGGAAGCAATGTATGCCTCATTTCTTGAGTCATTAAAACCCAGACTCAACCAAACACTATCTTATTCTGGCCTCTTGGGTACTGGCCTCATTGTGACCTATTATATCATCCCCATTACTAACTTTGATGAATCCCTCCTTTTATAAAAACCAGGGAAAATTCACAAGATTTGCCAAGAATGAAGCATGTAACTTTTGCATTGCCTCAACCAGCTGTTGTTTCCAGTCTTCTAAGTGGTTATTCTATAGTAAAATACTAAGCTAGGCTTGAATTCTTAAAGAATTAAATTACTAAGTTAATTTTTAACCCATGGTCAATGATATGCTACATCATAGTAGTCCTGCTTAAAACAGATAAAATTTTAGACCTAGATAACTTCATTGTGAGTACAAAGTATTAAAAGATATGGTCCTCTAACCAGCTCTCTTCTTCATTGAGTCCAATCTCCTAGGAATAAATATGATAAACAACTGCAATGTAAAAATTGTTCTCCAGAATTCAGGACTTCTAGGAAAAAAGTCTTCACTTTTAGAAAGTAGGCAATCATGAAAAGAACACTGGTCTTAGAGTTAAGAAGACCTGAGTTGAACACTTTAATGACTGTGTGAGTGTGGGAATTCCTCAACTTTGTATGAGGCTCCCTGTCATCTGTAAAGTAAAGATAAAAATATCACCAGCCTCACAGAATTACTCTGAGAATTAAACCAAAGCCATCTTTTAAATGTGAATCTGAGGTTTTCAAAAAGATTGGTAAGAATTCAACAAAGAGAAAGAAGGAAGGAATTCTAGGTATAAAGAAATAGCACAAACAAAACATGCAGACAGGTTAACAACATAATCAGGAACACAGAATAGACTGGTTTGGCTGGATCGCTGAGTATTTGGAAGGAAGTAAGACATGGTAAGGCAACAAAGGTAGTAGAGTGGTGGCACACACCAGGACTTGCATGACAAGAGAAAAGAGTAATGAAAATGAAAAGCAATAAGAGTACTACTTTGCTTGACCTAAGATATTAAAAGAAACAGAGAAAGACCTCTAGCACATACAAGAATATTTTAAGGGAAGATTCGTCATAGATAAGAATCATGTAGGTTGAAAAGATTCAGAGGAATTACAATCTACAGCAATGAAGGGAATAAACCCTTGTTAACAGGAACATAGATTCATCAAAATAGAAGTAGTTGTATGTTTGAGAATTGAATGAATGAAGAAATATTTATTAAGTGCTTAGTATTTATCAAGCACTGTGTTTACAGGCTAACTTACAAACAAGCAACAAAGACAGTCTGCTTTCAAGAAGATAGCTAGCTAGCTAGCTAGATGATAGATAAGATAGAAAGATGATAGAAGGATAGAAACATAGATAAATAAATGGGCATGTTATAAACATGCCCAAGTCTCTCCTTTCCTTAAACTCTATATGGCTACCATCTCACATTATTGTTCTATATCCATTCTCCCTTTTTCAGTCAAGCTCCTAGAAAAAACTATCCATATTGTGTATCTCCAATTTTCCTCTCATCCACTTCTCAACCCCTTAGCCATATGACTTTTGATATCATCACTAACTGAAACTACCCTTTCCAAATTCATCAATGTTTTTTGAATTGTCAAATCATATTCGCAATTCTTGTTTCTGTATCATTTGATACTGTTAATCATTTTGCTCCTATAAGTTGTCTTCTATGGTTTTTCATGACATTCTTCCCTTATTGTTTTCCTCTATGTTTGATAGCTTTATTTTTTGGTTCAATATCCATATCATGCTCCCTTACCATGAGTGTACCCCAAGGTTCTCTTCTTCTTCTCCACTGACAAAGTGATCATGCTACTTTCCTATTCAGTTTATTTCTACTGTTTGTCCAATCTGGGTTTTTTGACATTTAGCAGACACACATCTTCCATTTCTTTTTCTTTAAACTGGCCATCCCCATTCCTAGAAAGCTCTGTCTTCTCATTTCCTTTTAATAGAAACCTTCTTTTCCTCCAAATTGAAACTTAAGGATTCCTTCTACATGATACATTTTTACTTATTTCTCCAACTACTAGAGTCCTCTATCCTAAACTACCTTCTATTGTGTACATACTTAGATATTTATTGTGCATATACTTAGATATTTACATGTTATCTTCCCTGAAAGAATGTAAACTCCTTGATAATAATTGTTTCATTTTTATCTTTGCATACCCAAGAGTTAGCAAAATGCATAAAGCACAGTAGGTGTTTAATATATGCTTATTGGTTAGTTGATTTATGTGTGAATGTATGCATTCACATTTTCATGTACATATATGATACCCATTGGCATTATATGTGAGCATGAATGTAATTTATTAAGGACATTATATATGTTAGCTTATAAATAATAAAATATATGGGACTACTTCAAATATCTATTTTAAAAAACATTTTAAATATTTAACATAAATTGAAAGTTCATCAACAGTCTAGTTCTTTTGAATTTCTCAGTTACAGAGCCAAAGAACTTTGAATGTAGACGGTTCTACATATCAAGGTGTTAATATCAATAGGACTTCATCATAGGCCTAGCAAAAACAAGGCATAAACTAGACAAACAATTTAAGGGTATGGAGATGTGTCTCTGGAGAAGGATCTTAGAAATTTCTGTACAATAAAGTTTGTAATGCACACAAGGAAAAGTATAATTATAGAGAGTATAAATTAAGCATAGGATCATAGATTTGGAATTAAATGGATCTTCAAAGACAGAATCAACCCCCTCATTTTACAGAGGAGAAAAACATACTACAAGACTAGCCAAGAATCATACAACTAGTATCTGAGGCAGGATTTGAACCCAAGTTGTTTTGGGCTTAAAAGTCCAGTGTTTTATTCATTATTCTATGACACCTCAGATTGTTAAAGTGATCAAGTCAAGAACCTGAGCTCCAAGACATAATGATAGTATTTTTTACCCTTAGATAACCTTCTCTAACAAATGCTAAGGTCAGGGGGCGTCTGTCTAGGTGGCATAGTGGATAAAGCACTGGTTCTGGAGTCAGGAGTACCTGGGTTCAAATCTGGTCTCAGACACTTATTAATTACCTAGCTGTGTGGCCTTGGGCAAGCCACTTAACCCCATTTGCCTTGCAAAAAAATGCTAAGGTCAGCACTGATGAAGGAACTGGTCATGTCACTTACAATTTTCTTACTGAAGAAAGTAGCTTTGAAAAAATCAGAAGTAAAAATATATTATAGGAAACTGGAATAATCTAACTTCCTTATTTTTTCTAAAGGCTTCAACTTTTCCATCTAGCCAATCACCAAAGCTGTAATGAAACAGTGATTCTTACTGAGTTGAGTTTGATTTGTTTAACGCCCAGCAATCTTTCCGACTTCATGTTCAATGACTTCCAACATAATAAATACTTAACAACTAATAAATACTTAACTACAAATTGAACCATTCTGACTCTCATTCCTAATTCTATGCTTTCACATATTCTTCTTCCCATTCCCTTTGAAATCAGGCTAAAAACACAGTGCATTGTTTTGATTACTCTAATTTAAAAATCATACTTTTCCTTAGAGCACTCATTCAACATGATAAAATTGTGCACTCAAGTGTATTGCTAAGTTTTGCTTTTTTTTTGTTTGTTTTAAATTAAGTGCTATAACTTGGAACATTAGGTAAAGGGCTAAACTTCAATTCAGTTCAACAAATAACAAATATTGGGCAATAGAAAACCAAACAATCCAACATCTTTGAAGTTACACCTCACTTCTAACAAATAAAATTTAAATATCTATTGGCATCTGGCACTAAAGTAGGTAGTAAGGATACAAAAACCAAACCAAATCATTACTTCCCCCTTGCCAAGAGGCTTATTTCCCACTTGGAGGAATTAGAAAGACCTGTGCTCAGAATTCTGGTTCTGATCAATACAAACTGGGTGACTGTTAGGGAGTTACAATCCCTCTGGACCAATATTAACAACTACCTCACCAACAAGTAAAGCTTAAATAGACAACATATTAAAAAGTGTTTTGTAGTGCTTAAAAGGTTGTTTCAATACTTATTATAATTACTTTTAAAGTATTATTATTATCTTGTTTCTGTTTTTCAATTAGGTTCAATAGACATGGTCCAAAGACAAGTTATATCCACTGTTAAAAAGACCATTATAACCAGTGAACAAAATAATAATTTTTATAGTTCAATAAATAAAAGGATTAGTATATTAATTCATTTTCTTTATGCTCAGGGGAAGCATTATTGTTGTTACTGATGCTATTACTTTTTACCAATGTGTTATGCTTCTTATGATTACATGCTCCTAAAGGGTAAGACCCACGTCTTTTATTTCTTTGTTTCTGATCATAATGCTTATGGAAATTTCTTAAGGAAAGATGTGAATAAGAATCCAGTGGAATGAGAAGACATGGAGAAAATGATAACTATCAATAAAGGAAATAGTTATGGTGCTTAGTATAATATATACAAGTGCAAAATATTTACTTGTTGACTTATTTTATTGCTCTGATGGACCTCTAGGATAATGAATAGCAAAACTGCCAAAAAAAAAAAAAAACAAGCAGCAAAAGAGAGAAATAAAGTCCTAGATATCCTCAATCTTGTATTTAGTCCCTGAATAATTGCACATTTAGTATAAATGTCTGTGCTAATGACTTAATTGTGCACCAGACTGAAAGCCCTGAAAGTTACAATATACAGAATTGCCTTACAATTGTGGTTCAGTTTTGGCTTTCCTTCCCTTCTCTCTCTCTCTCTCTCTCTCTCTCTCTCTCTCTCTCTCTCTCTCTAATATTTAGAAGGCAGCCTTGAAAAGCTGCTTACCATGAGCAAAAAGGGAGCTTAACAGGGTGGCATTCTGGGAAACAAGGTTCTGCATCATTTCATTTTTAAAATTAAGCAACATGGGTCTGGGGTATTAGCAGATCTTCTGGGCTAGTAAAAAGGAAAAGGAAGAACTTGGTTAAAGAACAGGCCTCCTAAAAGGAGTAACAATCTTGTTATAGCATCTATTATGATTAACATGTGGTTAATGAGCATAATGACACCCTACAGAGAAAGTGCAAAGATACACAGAAATAGTAGTAGTAGTAGTAGTAGTAGTAGTAGTAGTAGTATAATAATAATAATAATAATGATTTTTGATCAATCCTAGAGGATGATCACTTGTGGGAATTGAAAGCAAGAGGAAGGGATAATGAGAGAAATATTTTGAAGCAATTCCATAAATAGCTTCAAAATTCAGAAATATCTGAAGATCATAATTTGAGAATTATAAGAATCTTTAAGGTTATCAAGTCTAACCTTTTCATTTGATAGATAATGAGACTAAGTCACAGATAATGAAGCTCAATTTGCCTGTCAGGAATTTTCACAATTGGTTCTATCACTGTGCCCAGGGTTACACAGCTAGTAAGTGTTTAAAGTGGGATTTGAAATCAAATCTATCTGGCTCAATTCCATTTAGTGCATTTAAAGTGTCTTTTCACTGTAGGATAATCAAACAGATTCATGACCAGAAAAGGGTGTGATTGGATCATGTATCAGGAAGGAGAGACAACAGATAGACAAGTCCTACTAGAACACATACAATATCAAGAAACCTGGAAAAAGTCCTCACTTTTTTATGAGAGAATGTGGACAAAGGTTAATGAGAAGCATTGTAGTATTATCAGGTAGTAGAGAGAAAGTTGCCACAAAGTCAGAAAGACTTGAGTTCAATGGCTAGCTCTGATTCAAACTTTGTAATCTTGAGAAAGTCATTCAACTTATTTGTCTTGGGAAACAAATGTAGGCTAATTGCCGAGTTACCTTGATAGAGGGAGTTTCCTCCCAGGAAGTTCCCACATTGATGAGATCACAGATTCATTGTATATTGGATTTTCTCTGCTTTGGGTATTATCTTCTGTGGCATATTTAAATATTCTCAATGTTGGCATTTCAATTCAATTATCTTCAACAAACATTTACTGATTCTGAGAAACAACCAGAAGTCATTAAAAGGCCACTTTGGCAAATAAGTTGGGTCAGAACCAAATATGATTAGAAATTATTAACATTAATTTTATTGTGAGACTCTCAAAGCAATCCCCCCAAAAAAAGAAATTCCAAAAAAGTATTTGAGCAATGACAATATTGTTGAGAGTTAGTATACAACTTCGCAAATTAAAACTTTAAGGTTCTCATAGATTTTCAAAACCTAATGGTCATACTTAATAAAGTGTCTTAAGTAATTATTTAATTATCTTAATGGTCAAATAAGATCCACTATATTTTTGTTGTGATCACACAGAAACAAGAAAGTCAATGAACAATTAAGACAGAAAACTGTTTTAATCACAGAGAATTCCTACCAACCTTCTCTCTTATTCTCGCTTCCATCACACTTAAATCATTCCCTCAAGACAGAAAAGAGTGAATTTATCTATAGTGGGTCATAAGGAATACTGTCCTGTAGTTGAATATTATTCTAGTTTCTGAGACCTAGATCCATTACAAACAGCAGCAGCTGCTATCACTAAATATTGGAAAGCAAAGTCTGACACGAATGGAATTCTAGAGACTATAATTACAGATAATGAACCTCAATTTGTCTGTCAGGAATTTTCACAGTTGGCTCTATCACTGGAATTTGAACATTTCATAGCTATGTAGCACAAGAAGAAGTCTAATGGCCAAAGAAGAAGCAACCATCTGGTTTTCCCCTTACTAAGTTAAGTTGATCTTAGAAAGGACCATACATCTTTCCAAAGGAAGTAGCCCTGCCTTGACAGAGAAATTTGGGGACTGCAAAATTCAGAAATAGAATCTACAGAGTTATATGGCATCATCTCAGCCTAGTATCATGGATTCAAAGTTGGAAGTTAAAGTAAGAGGTCATTGAATTCATCACATACCTTTTACAATAAAGAAAATAGAGTCTCAGGGAAATGAAGTGACTAAGTCATACATTCAGTAAGGTGACAAAGTAGGATTCAAATTCTTTTTGAAAATACAGAACTTTTCCCACAATACTTCTCCTGTCAAGTATCTTCCTGATCTTTTCCCAGGAGTCACAGCAACCCTGAAGAGTACCACGTCCCCATAACTTCTTCACCTTCAGAAAAATCAAATTTCCCTGTGATGATGGGATCCTTTCACCATTATAAGAGAACTTCTCTCTAGGAACCATGCAAGATTCAAGGGAAACAAGTGGTGATTAAGGAAGAATAGATTTTTAGACTGAGCAGCTACAAGTTTGGGGTTTGTTTGTTTTTTTAATCGTAACCAAAATAAAAATGAATTGGAGAACTGTATTGACAGAAGCCCTATACTTTGGCCTCCCGTCATCATTGAAGTCTAAAGTCCCACTCACCCAAGAATATGACTGTTCACAATAAAAACCCAAACCAAACATGAATCAGCACCAAGAAAAGACAAAAGAGGGCAGGGTGCTCAGGCTTAGCACTAAAGTTATATTATGAGTCAGAGAATTATAGGGTCAACTTTCCTGCCAAGACAATCATTTGCTAAGCCTGCCAAAGTACAGCTGTCCTCTATGGCAGGGACAAATTAATCACATGTTCTAATGGAGTGTGCTGGAAAGAAATGAGAGCTCTGAGCTAGCTAGTTCTTACTGACACAAAGAAGGAAGGTCCGTGCCAATGAATGAGATCCAAATATCATTAACTATTATCAGTGGGTTCTAACAAAAATGAGACAAAATTGCTTGTAAGGGAATTGTCCATGTAAAACATTTTGTTCTTTGCTGTTTCTGGGAACTTAAAAATGGTATAAAGAAACAAAATTAGCATTCATTATCAATAATTATATCCTTATGTTATTGCAATATATGTAAAATATTTTTCTGGGGTCAATGAACAATAATGTCATAGCAAGAAAATTTATAAGCAAGTCCTAAAAATAGTGAAATATATTTCTAAATACTCAACAAGAGTAAGGGTACAGAGAAATATGTCATAGACTGGAAGTTATAGTTGAAAATTAGATTCCATATAATAAAATATGACTTCCTTATTTTATAGATGAAGAAACAGAAACCCCAAAAAGTTAACTGACTTACTTGAGATGCCACAGTTAAACAAGGAACATAACATCTTTGAATAATCTGTACTCCTCCCTCTTTGTGAGTTCCTCTGTGACTTCCTACATAACTAAAAACTTTTTGATAAATAAAAGAGGCTGCAATCAGAAGAACCAGTTTTACTTCAGGATATAACCCTTTACTCAATGTTCATCATCTGCACTATGCTTTCCTTCTCCAAATTACAAAAATCAGAAAGGTTATTTTCACTTGGTGCTAGAATGAAACAAACCCTCAAAGACTTCATTTTGGAAATGGAATACACTTTTTAAAAAGTGCTAGTATCAGAGTCAGGACTTGACCTTGAGTCTTGTTTTTGGCCTCCAAGACTTTAGGGAAGTCTCTTAATTTCACCAAGTCTTAGTTTACTCCTCTACTTCTATCCATATAGTTCAAGAGCATAAAGAAATAAAGTGGTACTTTATCGAAAAACTTCAAGTAGATCCGTCACTGCTTTTCATATCCCAAGCAAGTACCAAATGATATGTTCTAGGTAGGGTTATACAGCATTTTAGAAAAGAAGAATTTTTTTAAAGACTGGTATTGGGAGTTAGGAAAGGAAAGAAGAAGAAATTAGATTTTTTTATGTGTGTTGGTGAGGTGTGTGTGTGTGTGTGTGTGTGTGTGTGTGTGTGTGTGTGTGTGAAGTTGCCAAGGACTATAGTCCTTAAGTTCAAGAACATCTAACAACAATTGACTCACTAGAGAATGATAATTTTAAATATTTAACAATCTATTTTTATACAAAATGAAGATGAATTTCTCTACACATGTGAAGAGGAATTTAGCATCATGCATTTTAGCTTGCTTTTGTCCTAAAGATTGTTCAGACTCTGCCCTTGCAAAGAATTTGCTGCAATTACCATGTAAGAGTGGAAAAAATATTGAATGTCATTGAGAGATTTCAGAGTTCTAGATCCATAAGTCTCTCATCAGCTTGTGTGCCAATGGAACTGACTTGTTTATAAACAATCTCATGACACTAGGTAATTCCAGGAATCCCAGGTAAAAGGAATTTAAATCTTCTTAAAACTGCATTAAATTCTTAAGGAAGCTGGTTTAAATTAGGAATATTAGAAATGTGTTAGAAATTATTAATTGAATTCACTTCCTTTTTAGTTCTAGGTTCAGATAATTTCTCCTCAAAACAAATCAGAGTGCATTTGGGAATTCAATTATATCAAATGCAAGCTAATTATAACTGATATAGATATATATGTACATACACACACACACAGACACAGACACACACACACACACACACACACACACATATATATATATATATATATATATATATATATATATATAAAATTAAATATTTGTAAAGAACTTAGCATGGATAATCTCATTTGATCCTCACAACAATCCTGTGAAGCCAGTGCCATAGATATTATCATCTTCATTTATAGAAGAAAAAACTGAGGCAAGTTGTAACTTGCCTAGGCTCACCACAGTCAATAAGTGTCTGAAATAGAATTTCAATCCATGTCTTTCTGATCCCAGTGCCTTTAATTCAGTGTCAGGTAGGCGACTCATTGATAGAGCGTGGGGTCTGGAGTCAGAAAGACCTGAGTTGAGATCCAGTCTCAGATATTTACTAGCTAAATAGCCATGGGCAAGTCATTTAACCTCTTTTTGTCACTGTTTTCTCAATTATAAAATAACCTAGCATATAATAAAATAGGGGGAAACAGCAGTACCCACCTTGTAAGATTGTTTTGAAGAGCAAATGTAAGAATGTTTGTAAAACCCTTGCACAATACCTAACACAAAATAGGTTCTGCATAAATACCTATTATTCCCTTTCTCCTTCAATGCCACTCCAGACTAGTTAATGATAATTATCCCATAATAAATATTTTTTCCATTAAATATGAAAACAGTTTTCAACATTTACTATTTTAATTTTGAGTTCCAAATTCTCTTCCCTCCTCCCATTCCCCACTCTATGAAAAAGCAAGTGATTTGATAAAGATTATACAAGTGCAGTCACACAAAACATATTTTAATATTAGTCCTGTTGCAAAAGAAAACACAGAACAAAAAAAAGAGAAAGTTTTTTTTTAAAGTATGTATCAATTGGGGCAGCTAGATGGCACAGTGGATAGAGCAATGGCCCTGGAGTCAGGAGGACCTAAGTTCAAATCTGGCCTCAGACCCTTAATAATTACCTAGCTGTGTGGCCTTGAACAAGCCACTTAACCTCACTGCCTTGCAAAAACCTCAAAAAAATTATGTATCAATCTACATTCAGATCTATTTTTTCCCCTCTGGAGGTGGATAACATTTTTGTTAAGTCTTTCAGAATTGTCTTAGATCAATATATTGCTGAAAATAGTGAAGCCATTCATGGCTAATCATTATACAACATTGCTATTACTGTATACAATGTTCTAGTTCTGCTCATTTCACTTCCCCCATATGTCTTTCTAGGTTTTTTCTAAAATCATTCTAATTATTCTATTTTTTAAAGGTTTTTGCAAGGCATTGGCGTTAAGTGCCCAAGGCACACAGCTAGGTAATTATTAAGGGTCTGAGGCCAGATTTTAACTCAGGTACTCCTGACTCCAGGGACGGCCAGTGCTCTATCCACTGTACCACCTAGCCGGCCCCCCTCTAATTATTTTAATATTTCATAACAATCTTATGCCATAAGTTGTTCAGTCATTCCCCAGTTGATGGGTATCCCTTCAATTTCCAATTCTTTGCTATAAAGATTTTTGTATATAAAGGTTTCTTTCCTTTTTAAAAAAATTATTGGGGCAGCTAGGTGGTGCAGTGGATAGAGCATCAGCCCTGGAGTCAAGAGGACCTGAGTTCAAATTTGACTCAGACCCTTAATAATTATCTAGCTGTGCAACCTTGGACAAGTTACTTAACCCCATTGACTTGTAAAAAAATTACCATTGGAATACTTAATACTAGTATTGCTGTGCCAGAGAGTAAGAACAGTTTTATTATTCTTTGGGCAGAGTTCCAAATTGCTCTCCAGAATGGTTGAATCAGTTCACCACTCCACCAACAGTGCATTAGTGTCTCAAATTTCTCACATTCCCTCTAACATTTGTTATTTTCCTTTTCTGACATAATAACTATTTTGAAAAGCATGGGATAGTACTTCAAAGCTGTTTTAATTTGCATTTTTCTAATCAATAATGATTTAGAGCATTAATTTTTCATGAGTATAGACAGCTTTGATTTCTTTTTTTTTGGCAAATGTCTATTCAAATCCTTTAATGATTTATCAATTGGAGAATGACTTGCATTCTTATTATATTTAAGAAATGAGGCCCTTATCAGAGATAGCCCATAATAAATAAAAGTTGATATTTATGTAGCTCTTTAAGCTTTGCATAGTGCTTTACAGTCTTTATATCATGAAATCCTTACAAAATAGCTCCAGTTTTATAGATCAGGAAATTGAGGTTTAGAGCATTTAAAAGGCTTGCCTATGGTCCCACAGTTGGTTCTCAGGCAAGATTTGACCCCCAAGACCTTCCTGACTCAATGCTTTATCCACTAGATCACACTGTAACTCATAACAAGATGTTGCAGAAAAGTCCCAGACTCAGGGTAATGGAAGTCTTATAAAACTCAACTCACAAATTTGTTAACAGAAGCAAGCTGTTTGAGAGAATAAAGTCATTAATAATAATGTAGTATTTGCTTTCTGGCCATGTCTAAAGTTGTCAATTCCTCACTTTCATATGAATTTGATTCCCCTCCTTTTTTTAAAAAAAAGATTATGATTATGAGAAATCCCTAAGAAATTCCTTCAAAGTTCAATGACCTCATGTTTTGTAGCTTCATAAATTTAATGAACAATTGTTTCTAATTGTTGAAATTGCTTTTTGATAAAATTTACTGTCTTGTGTGGTAGAGTTGCAAGGATGGCAGATTCCTACCAATTAATGTCAAATTATCGTCGGGTCTATTTCTATGATAAAAATAGAATACAGCAAGAAGGCATGTCATCTAAATCTTATGGGCAAATAGTAGGATTATGGTAACAAAAGCAACTTTTAACAATAAAGGAAGAAAGAAAGAATGAAAGAAAAAAAATTGAAAAAAAAGAAAGAGTCCTCCAATTGTCTCTATCCCCTTAATAATTCTGTTGAAAAGTCTTGAATACAAAGTTGGTGTTTTTAAATGGAACTTAGTGTGATGTTGAGTGTATCAACCTAAGCATTGATAATAGTGCAGATATTCTAGAAGGACAACCAAAATCTTTTTCAATATTCAGTATTTTTAAAAGTATGGATTCCAATTTTAAAAAATATAGAGCTGTTCTCTACTTGTCTCTACTTAAAGCAGAAAAGCAGGTGGCACAGTGTGTGGAGATGACAATCCTCTCCAGAAAAAAAGAAAATAGATTTAGAGGCAATTTGATTACCATGTCAAAGCACCTACTAAAATTACAAGACAAAGGGTATCTGGTGATATTTGCCTTGTCCCTAATAGAGACTTAGCCCAAACCATCCACATGGATTTGCAGTCATAGATCTTATGAGGGTTATACACCAACTGGGGTCTGGAGGTCAACATTTTAGTGCATGAAAAGAGTCTCCTGAAACTAGCATATCCATTCTGTAACCATAAAAAAAAAACCCAAAGCTAGAAAAGGCTGCTAGATAAAGGCTACTTTATCACAAGTTTGAAGGGGTTTTTTCTGCACTTGCCCCCCTCCCCCAGACATTGAGAAATGAATGTTTGAAAACAAAAAAATCTTCATAATTGATGCTTTTTAAAGGAAACTTAACAAAAAAAAGGACTGAAAGTATCTCCTCCAACAAAGTATCTACCATGCACATGTTAAAATGATGTAAGATTCTCTGAAAGCTATAACAGAGATAATGTGTTTAATGACCCTGTGGTTCTTAACAGCAAGAGTAGCATAAAAAAAGGTTTGTCAAAAGTGTTTTCAACTGCTGAGGAAGAGGATATACAGGACAGAATGAAGAAGTCTCTGGTTTGTGGATGACCTTTGTGTGATGTCAGTTAGTCTCAGGACACCATAGAGCCTCTAAAATCCAAACTCACTCAAAAGAATTTTTTCTAACACATAAGGAAAAACCAAGTATGTAAAGAATGCCTATGGCACAGATGATGATTTCAGATGGATGGGAGATCATAGAGGTTAATGCAATTCTATTTAATTCAAAAAGTTTTATTAAGGGCATTGCAAATGAACAATGAACTGATTCCATAACTGAAGAGAACACACTGATATTCCTTTAGGAAATTGCTCAGTTCTTTTAAAGACCCCTAGTTACTTCCTGAAACAAAGGCTCATTTTTGACAATAATATTTTTTTGCTGCAAGCATTGTGCTATGTGACTGGGAATCATGGAATAATTGAGTCTCTGAAGAATTAAAACCTTGGGTCACCCAAAGGGCAAATTGAGAGGTTGGTGGTTATCATAGACAGCAGTTTTACCATTGGATAGAAGCAACACAAATGATATCAGAGATATGTATAACTGAAAGAGGAGGTATAGCAATAATAAGATTAGAAGAGAAATTTCTCCCATGCCATACAATTAATTCTAAAGTTCTTAAGAGAGTCATTCAGGGTGACCCAGTATTTAGAGTACTTAGAAGCTCTATACATAATTAAATCAAGGGAGAGAGTGTATAAGTAGTGTATTTAGAGGGACTGGACCAGAAAATATCATGAAGTTATTTTGCTCTGTTTGATGTTTTGACACTGAGGGAGTGGGCTTAGGGGAGGGGTTGGGGGAAGAGGGAGTGGTCTATGAAAGTGGTCTATGAATTGATTGGGCTTTGCATGATGCTTTGGCTCATGAGGATTGTGTGTACATGGAGGGTATAAATCAATTTTAATTTGATGTATATGACTCTTAAGAAGTATATTTCAAATAGACAGCAGAAAAGAAAGGATATTCAGTGATTATGCATTGCTGCTTATCAATCAATAAATCAATCAACCTTTGAGAATAAAGACATAAAACAATAAAGACATAAAAAGGTCTGTATACTAGGAAGTTAGACATTAGTGGATAAATAACACCTGGTGAAGAAGCATAAAGACCTATTATTATAAAGGGAAAGAAAGAAGGATGTGAATACTGAGTAAATCCTAATCTCAATAGATTTGACTCAGAGAGGGAATAACATATATTCCCAATTGGGCTTAAAAATATATCCTACCCTAAAGGGAAATGTGGGGGGAGGGAAAATAAGGGGACGAAGGGACTGTTAAAAGGGAAGGTGAAGTTAAAAGTAAAAAGTGAAATTTAAATTTAAATTTAAAAGAAAAGTTAAAGGAGAAAGGGGGGCAAAACATAGATGAGGATGAATAAGAGGAAAGGAAAGAGAGAGGTATAAATGAGAAAAGAGAGCAAGGAGGGAAATATAGAATTAGTAATATTAATATAAATGTGAATGGGATAAACTCTCCCATAAAATGGAAGCAGCTAGCAGAATGGATTCAAAATCAGATTCCTATAATTTGAAACAGAGAGATACACCCAGAGTAAAGGTAAAAGACTGGAGCAAAATATATTATGCTTCAGCAGAAGTAAAAAAATCAGAGGTAGCAATCCTGATCTCATACAAAGCAAAAGCAAGAAGTGATCGCATTAAGAGTGTTAAGGGGGGGGGGGGACTATATCTTTTTAAAAGACACCATCAGCAATGAAGTTACATCATTATTAAATATACATGCACCAAGTGGTGTAGTATCCAAATTCTTACAGGAAAAATTACAAGAAGATATAGAAAGCTAAACTTTAATAATGTGGTACCTCAGCCTCCTTCTCTCAGATTTAGATAAATCTAACTACAAAATAAACAAGAAAGAAGTTAAGAAGGTAAATAAAATCCTAGAAAACTTAGATATAATAGAACTCTGAAGAAAACTGAATGGGAATAGAAAAGAATACACCTTTTTTTTTAGATTTCTCAAGGCAATGGGGTTTAAGTGGCTTGCCCAAGACCACACAGCTAAGCAATTATTAAGTACCTGAGGTCGGATTTGAACCCGGGTATTCCTGACTCCAAGTCCGGTTCTCTATTGACTGTGCCACCTAGCCACCCCCTGAATACACTTTTTTCTCTGCAGTACCTAGCATTATAACAAAACTAACCATGTACTAGGTCATAAAAAATCTTACAATCAATTGCAAAAATAAGTGCATGATTTTCAGATCACGATGCAATAAAAACTACATGCAATTAAAGGCCTTGGGAAGACACCAAAAAGGTAATTGGAAACTAAATAATTTAATTTTAAAGAATGAATGGATCAAACAACACATCATAGAAATAATCAAACATTTCATCCAAGAAAATGACCACAATAAGACATCATACCAAAATTTATGGGATGCATTCAAAGTAGTTTTTAGGGGAAATTTCATATCTCTAAATGTTTATATGAATAAAAGAGTAAGAAGAGATCAATGAATTGCACATACAACTAAAACATCTAGAAAAAGAGCAAATTAAAGATCTCTAATAAAATACCAAATTAGAAATTCTGAAAACCAAAGGAGAGATTAATAAAATTGAAAGCAAAAAAATCATTGGTCTAATAAATAAAACTAAGAGTTGTTTTTTAGGATTTTGCAAGGCAAATGGGGTTAAGTGGCTTGCCCAAGGCCACACAGCTAGGTAATTATTAAGTGTCTGAGGCTGGATTTGAACTCAGGTACTCCTGACTCCAGGGCCGGTGCTCTATCCACTGTGCCACCTAGCTGCCCCCTAATAGTTGGCTTTTTATGGGGAAAAACATAAAATATATAAACCTTTTGTTAACTTGATTTTAAAAAAGAAAAAAATACTAAATTGCAAGTATCAAAATTTAAACGAGTGAATTCTCCACCAATGAGGAGGAAATTAAATAAGTAATTCAGAGCTATTTTTCCGAATTGTATGCCAAAAGATTTGCCATCCTGAGAGAAATGGATGAATATTTACAAAAATACAAACTACCAGATTAACAGAAGAGGGAATAAAATACTTAAATAATCCAATTTCAGAAAAAGAAATAGAAGAAACAATCAATAAACTCCCCAAGAAAATGTCTCCAGGTCCAGATGGATTTACAAGTGGATTCTAACCAAATATTTAAGGAACAATTAATTCCAATTCTACACAAACTATTTTTAAAATATAGGAAAAAGGAGTTCTGTTAAATTCATTTAATGATACTAATATGGTACTAATATCCAAACCAGGAATAGTCAAAACAAAGAAAATTATAGACCAATCTTTTTAATGAACATTGATGCAAAAATCTTAAATAAAATTGTAGCAGAAAGATTATAACAAGTTATTACAACAAGTTATTATAGAGAGAACCCTAGAAAATCAACTTAAAAAACTACTTGAAACAACTAAAAACTTTAGCAAAGTAGCAGAATATAAAATAAACCCACATAAATCATCAGCATTTCTAAATATGAACAGTAAAGCCCAAGGGCAAGAAATAGAAAAGGAAATTCCAGTTACAATAACTGTAGACAACATAAAATACTTGAGAATTTACCTCCCAAGACAAACCCAGAAACTGTATGAACACAATGGCAAAACACTTTTCACACAATAAAGTCCAGGTTTAAGCAATCAGAAAAAATGTCAATTGCTCATAGTTAGGCTGAGCTAATATAATAAAATTGAAAATTCTACCCAAATGAATTTACTTATTCAGTGCCATACCAATCAAATTAATTTTGACCAAAAACCCATTTTTAGAGAACTGGGGGGGAAAAAGTAGTTATTTTTTTCCATCTGGAGCAACAAAAAGTCAAGAAAATAAAAGGAACTGATGAAAAAAATACATAGGAAGGTGGTCTAACTATACCATATTTAAAACTATACTATAAAGTGGCAGTCATCAAAACTGTCTGGTACCAATTCATAAAAGAGTATTGGACTAATGGATTAGAATAGGTACAAAAGAAACAGAAGTAAATGACTAAAAGTAATCAATTGTTTAACAAATGCAAAGACATTAGCTTCTGAGATAACAACTCACTATTCAACAAAAACTGCTAGGAAAACTAGAAAAGAGTATGGTAAAAACTAGCTATAAATACATATCTCACACCCTATATCAAAATAAGGTCAAAATAGGCACAGGATTTAGACATAAAGTGTGTTACCATAGACCAATTAACAGATCAAGAAATACTATCTACTGGAAATATGGAAAGGGGAGGAATTTATGACCAAACAAGAAACAGAGTACATTGTAAATTGTAAAATGGATGATTTTCACTATATTAAATTGAACGGTTTTTTTTTCACTAATAAAACTAATCCGGCCAAGAATAGAAGGAAAGCAAAAATGGTAAACAATTTTCATAGCTAGGAATTCTGATATAGGTCTCATTTCTAAAATATCTAGAGAATTGAATCGAATTTATAAGGTTACAAGTCATTCCCAATTGAAAAATGGTCAAAGGATATGAAGAGGCAGTTTTCAAAGGAAGAAATTAAAGTTAAAAGTAATTATATGAAAAAAATTTCCAAATCATTAATGATTAGAGAAATGCAAATTAAAACAACTATGAAGTATTACCTCATAGCTATCAGATTGGCTAAGATGACAAAAAGGGAAAACAACCAATTTTGGAAGTGTTATAGAAAGATAGGGAAATTAATGCATTGTTCGTGGAGTTGAGAACTAATTCAAATATTCTGGAGAACGATATGTAACTATGAACTCTGACAATAAAGTTGATCATACCCTTTGACCCAGCAACACCAATACTATATCCATATCCAAAAGAAATCATAAAAAAATGGGAAAAGTTCCACATGTTCAAAAATATTCTTAGGAGCTCTTTTATTGCAATGGCAAAGAATTGGAAATTGAGGGGATGCCCATCAGTTGGGGAATGGCTGAACAAGTTATGGTATATGAATGTTATGGAAAACTATTATTCTTTCAGAAACCATGAATAGTCAGACTTTAAAGAAACATGGGAAGAATTATATGAACTGATGCTGAGTGAAGGGAGTAGAACCAAGAGAACATTGTACACATTAACAACAACATTGTGAGTTGATCAGCTGTGATGGATGCAGCTCCACTCAGCAATTTAGAGATCTAGGACAACCTAGAAGACCTGTTATGAAAAACAACATCCACATCTAGTGGAAAACAAAATAAACAATAACAAAAACCCCCACAGAAACTGAATGAATATTATGTTCACTTTTTAAAAAACTTCTCTTGTGTTTTTCCTTCTTATCCCATGGTTTTCTTTCTTTACCCTTAGTCCTAATTCCTCATACACAAAATAACTAATATGTAAACATGTTAAACACAAAAGAACATGTAACAACTTTTACTAGACTGTTTGCTGCTAAGGGGAGGGGGTTGGAAAGGGAGAGTGGTGGAAAAATATGAAATTTATAAATAAGAAAGTGGATGAGTTGAAAAACTTTTCATAACATGTAATTGGAAAAATTTTAAAAAGCAAGATATAGATACCCCTCGACTTTATTGGTGTTTATCCTATGTTCAAAGATCTAGAAGACCTGCAACTTGTGTGGTGGACCTCCTCTGTAGAATAAATGGGAGGACATAGACTACATTCACATATGAGAAGATGTTAATGGGCTACATACGACACTATTAGAGAGAATGCTCACAAAAATGAGATAATAAATAAAAATAACTAAAATTTGTGAAGGTATTACATTGTATTTCTATAACATATATGTGTGAGAAAGAAATAAAAACAACAAAATTAGGTTTAGAAACTGATTTAAGATATGTGGAATTGACAGTGGCAGTTCCCTTCAAAGTTTTAAGATTGTAGAATGTTTCTCTATGGTTGTTTAGCCCCAGAATCTTAAGCCTAAAAGTCAAATGTGCAGAATCTGGAGATCATGAAGAAGATAGTCATGGATATTCACATCATCATCATCATCATCATCATCATCATCATCATCATCGTCTGTTTCAGTGCACCCCTCAAAATGCCTTCAGAATGCTGGCATTCCTTGTTGAGAAGTCATTCCTTGAGGATGCACACAACGATCAAAGTGGAAGTGGATCCTAGTGATAGATTCAGTCTAGTTTGAATCTTTCCTGTTACAATGATCATGCTCAGATTAAGTAAGTACTCCTTGACCTAGTGGAAAATATGGAACATTGTTACAAATCCATATACTTATAGAGCAGAGATGGGTAGAGTATAAAGGAATAAGAATATTTCATACTTCTCTTAATTATTCATTCTAATAACAGAATCTAGAATTTACAGAGTACCTCAGAGGTCCTCTAGTCCAACCTTTCTCTGAACAAAATCCCCTTGGCAGGACAATATACTCAATAACTAACCCTCAAGCCTTCCCTTGAAGCCTTCTCTAGTAACTCCAAAGGCAAAAACCAAGAATTTTATTACCTTCCTTATCTTGGTCACTATGTTTCCCTAACAATAGTCAAATGTCACATTCTCTTTTCACCATCTTTTCATGTTGTGGACGAATAATGAGCTTTAAAGTACATTAAAACCCCAAGATCTTTTTTCAGATGAACAATTCTAACCCAGTCTCCCTGTCCTATACTTGTAAAGTTTTTTTTTTTAACTCAAGTGTAGGATTTTAGAGGAGAAATAAAGTTAAAACGGTACCTAAGAGATCATACAAATTTTGGGTGCAACTGATCCTTGAAATTTATGCTAAGAGCACAAATTCAGAAAAAAAAATATTCAGGTATACATAAGTTCTCAGATAATTGCATACAAGTACTATTCTGTTCTCAGTCTTGACAACCTCCCAATTCATTCTTACTTTTAACAGTCTAGACCTGGCTGAATGATCTCTGAGTAAGTCACAGATAATCAATCCACTCATGGATACTATAATTGGCAGTTGATTAAATTTAGATTGTACCCTTCTTTTTAACTGAATTTTTTTCCTTCTGATTGGCACTTGCTTATTTTGAAATACAGTGTTCCAGGAATATGAGTGAAGTTTTAAGATTTAGTAGCTTAAACTATTATCTGAGTTGCAATAGCTGAAGTTTGCACAGGTTTTCTGCCATGTATACAAGATTGTGTGTATGTGGGTGTGAATGAAGGAATAAGTGTGTAAGGCAAGGGCAGAAGGAAGAAAGAGAGATACAAGGTTTTAGGGATGTTATTTTATATATGAGATGCATACAGGTAGAACATTTCATCTCAGAGTCTCAAAGTATTTTTCTTTTATTCATTACTCTAATAAGGAAATACCAAGAATATTACTCTGATTTAATTATAGAGGTAGTTTGATAGTACAAAGGGCACTGAGTTTGAAGTCACTATAGACCTGGTTTTGAATTCTGCCTCCAACACTCACTAGCTATGTACTCTTGTACTAGTACTAGTACTATGTACTAGCTATGTTCTTTACTTTTCTGGGCTTCATTTTCCCACCTATAAAATGAAGATAAAAATACTTATGGAACCTATGAACAAGGTGATTAATAAGGATCAAATGAAATGCTGAATATAAATTGCTTTGTAAATGTCAATTATTCCACCAAGAGATCCACAAAGATGGAACTACTGTCCAAAATGATGGAATATATTGATGGAGACATGATATTACTGGGTTGCGTATATTTACAGTCAGTGCAAATCTGAATTCAAAATTTTAACAAGAAGTTGAGGAAGGACTTAGTCACATTTTTTTAATGGTTTTTTTTGGGGGGGAGGAGGCAATGGGGTTAAGTGTCTTGCCCAAGGCCACACAGCTAGGTAATTATTAAGTGTCTGAGGTCAGATTTGAACTCAGGTACTCCTGACTCCAGGGCCAGTGCTCTATACTGGGCCACCTAGCCGCCCAAATTAGTCATATCTTTAGTCTTGAGTGCTATTAAGTATATTCCCTCTCCTTATGAGTGTTATCTGCATAGATGAGAAGAGAAAAAAGAAGCGGCGTATTTCTGAGTAGGTGATACCTTCAGTGTTCTCTATGATTTCATATTGATTTCCCCAAAACTTAGAAATTGTTTTCTTCACAGTAGTGCTATGAAATAGGTAGTATAAATATTGCTTCTATTTTATAACTAAGGAAAGTAAAATTCAGGGAGAAATGACTTACTGAAAGATCAAACAGATGGTTTTATCTAGGTCCTAAATCCAAGTATTCTCATTCCAAATACAATACTTTTGGTCTAGACAATGTGCTTTCTACCTAAACTTCTGTTTCCTTACTTGGAATCTTTCCTTCTTTCTACAATCTTCCAGGATCCATACATTGTTATGGTACTTTCCTCTTATTTAATTATATTCATAAATTCATCTACTCCAAAAATTACACATCTCCTTCTTAAATGTCTCAGGTGAGTATTAATCCCCTAACTCCAGTCATTCATCTGCTAACATTTCAGATTTTTGCAAACATAGGAAGAAACAAGAATTTGTGATTTTTTTCTACACTCGTTCATCCATCTCCATCAATAGCTCAGTGATACTATATCTCAGTATAGGGATTTGAATTTAAATAACTCTAACACTCTAAATTCTTCTTTACTTCAGATTTACTCAGATAATCCAATATTTCAATTCATCTTGGGTTTATCCAAAGAAACAGATTTCAATCTATCCTTACCTGTTTGTTCTGTGAGACCTGTCCACATCCTCACATAAATTCTCTCCAACAGACTATTGGGCTTTCATCAGAAGATATAAATGAAGCAAACTGGCTATCAGTTATTTTTCGATCTTGAGATGTCACATGACAGTCATTTCTCTCATTGACAAGTTCCTCCAGATCTACATTTTGAGAAGGGGTCCAGATCAGTCAATCTCCATTCTGTGTGGGCAAAGATTGTCTTTCTTTTCCTGTATTCCCAGGCACATTGCCTGCTGTTTCCTACCTGCTGTCAATTAAACATGACTAAAGCTAGATTCATTAACTTCTCTCACAAACTAACTTCCCTTTTCAAGATCCTCATTTTGATCCATGACAGCATCATTTTGTAAGTCTCTTAGGATGATAGGAGTTATTTTTTACTTCTTTCTCTTTTTCCATCTCTCCATATTAGACCAGCAAATCCTAATGATACTTACTTCACAGTCTCTTTGGAATCATTCCCTTTTCCCCTCTTCAATTCCATTGTGACCACCCTAGTCTACTCCCTTGCTTCCTCGTACCTGGATTACCCTTCCCTATTGCTCTCTTCCCTATTATAATCCTTTCAAATCTAAACTTGCATTAAGATTCTTTTATGAAGTCTCATGAGACTTATGCTTCCTTGCTGCACAATATTTCCCCCTTATCCTAGATACTCTTTTTTTTTTGAGTTTTTGTGAAATCATTCTCCTTTGCCTCTCCTCCCTTTATGACTATACCTTTGCTAGATTATCATTCATACCATAATCCCTAACTTTGTTCGTATTCCAAGGCTTGGCCCTAAGTCCTCTCCTCTTCTCTCATTATTCTCTATCTTGGTGACAGGACCAGTTCTCAGAGGTTTAAGTATCTTCTATAAGCATTCTTCCCAAATCCATATATCTTAGTTTCTCTCCTTTGTTCTAGTAATGCCTCATAACCAACTGCAGTGCATTTATTTCAAAGTGCATGCTCCATAAACATCTCAAACTCAATGTTTCCAAAATATAGAGCTTTCATCTTTCCCCCAAAATCCATCCATCTTCTGAATTTTCTTGTTTCCATTGAGGGCAGTCCCATCCTTCCAATCATCCAGGTTCACTGCCTTGGTATTATCCTTTATTTCCTCATTCTCCCTCACTCAACAATCAGTTAAATTCTTTCTTATTTCTCTCTCTCTCTCTCTCTCTCCTCTCTCCTCTCTCTCTCTCTCTCTCTCTCTCTCTCTCTCTCTCTCTCCCTCTCTCTCAACATCTCTTCAATCTGTACCCATCTTTCCACTCATGCAGTCACTACTTTAGTTCATGTTTTTATCATTGATTCCATGTAAGAACTTCCTAATTGATCTCCCAATTCTAAATTGCAATACATCCTTCATTCTGTTGCCAAAGTACTTTTTTTTAGGTTTTAGCAAGGCAAATTGGGTTAAGTGGCTTGCCAAAGGCCACACAGCTGGGTAGTCTGAGGCAGTATTTGACCTCAGGGACTCCTGACTCTAGGGCATGTGCTCTATCCACTGTACCACCTAGCAGCCCCCTAAAGAACTTTTTTCCAAAGAATGGGTTTGACCATGTAACTATAGTACTCAATAAACTCAAGTGGCTCCTATTATTTAAGGATCAAAAATAAAGTCCTTTGTTTGGCATTTAAAAACTTTTGCAACTTGCTACAATCTACTTTTCTAGCCTTATTTCACAGTAATCCATTTCACTTATATTAAGGATCAGCCAAACAGTGATTATTTATTATACATTTCATGCCACCCTACAATGCACTCCTTCTTCATCTCTGCTTATTGGAATTCTTATTTTCCTTTAATATTTGACTCAAAGACCACCTTCTATGTTAGACCTTTCCTAATCCTCTCAGCTGCTAATCCCTACAAAAATTACATATGATCTCTTTTGCAGATGACTGCATATATATGTACATGTTGTCCCACAACAAGACTGTAAATTCCTTGAGGGCAGAGACTGTTTTGTTTTTGTCTGTGTCCTCCCAATTCTTGATATGTGCTTGATAAATAACTGTTGGTTGATTCCTTTCTTTCATTTCCTACTCCTCAACATTTTAATTTATAACATATTATTTATATAATACATATTATATATAACAAATAATATATAACATGTAACATATAATTTAGCATTTGATCACATTTTTTGCATTCAAATTATTTTGATGTCTTATTGCCTCATCTAGCATGTAACATCCTCAAGGTAAGAGTATTATACCTTCAAATGTTTTTTATTTTGTTTCTGACTTAGTACCATTTTCCCTCTCTAGCATTCAATGATTCAACCAGTCAAACAGAATGAAATTGCTAAATGTTTTGTTGATTGATTAATTAAATATTATATGATGACCTGAGAGGTAGAGTGCCAAAGTAGGTAAACAGCTGCACTGGAAGTCAGAAAGACCTGGTTCAAATGTGACTTCTGACACATACCAACTATGTGACAGTGGGCAAGTCATTTAATCCTCCAATATTCTATGCTACTCTCTAAGACTTAGGTTGCACTGAAAGAGTTGACCTTAATGTGGGTCAATTAGGTAGTAGAGTAGTTAGAATACTGGGCCTTGAATCAAGAAGAGTTCCCGAGTTCAAAGGTGGTCTTAGACATTACTGTGTGACCCCAGATGAGTTTTAACCTTGTTTACCTCAGTTTCTTTAAATATAAAGCAAGCTGGGAAAGGAAATGGCAAGTCACTCCAGTTTCTTTGCCAATCTCAAATGGGTCGTGAAGAGGCAGACACAACTGGTGGGAATCCAACCAGTCAGGAGAGAGATGGGAAAACAGGGTTTTTGTCAGGAATTTGGGGGGGGGAGGTTGTGCTATCAGTGAAATCTGGGTGATTATGTATGTGAGGAGGGAGATTCTCGGTGAGACCTGCTCTGTTGGACCTTTGAGTACTACTACTTCTACCTTCCTTTGGATACTTTTCAATTAATCAATGACTTTTCTAAAATGTGATACCCAGAACTGAAAATAATATTGCAGATGTAAAACTAATCAGGTCACACTGCAGCAGGGCTATTAATTACCTCTCTGACTGCACTACTATGGGCCTTTCAAAATGTAACCTCAGTCCTTCTTTGAAGGCAGTCTAAAATAACATTAGTTTCTTTGTCTGCCATACTTCACTATTTACTCACATTGAACTTTTGGCTTACTAAAGTCCCAAGATATTTTTCATAAAACCACTGTCTTGGGGTGGCTAGGTGGTGCAGTGGATAGAGCACTGGCTCTGGAGTCAGGGGTAACTGAGTTCAAATCCGGCCTCAGACAATTAATAATTACCTAGCTGTGTGGCCTTGGGCAAGCCACTTAACCCCATTGCCTTGCAAAAAAAATAAAAATAAAACCACTGTTTAGCTAAACCTACTCCATTCTATATTTTAAAAGTTTTTTAAATGCAGGATTGTACATTTATCTCTATTAAATTTCATTCCATTAGCTAATGAGAGGCAGCTTGCCATAGTGAATACAGTGCTAGTTTTAGAGTCAGAAGGACTTGGACATTTACTATATGTATGACCCTGAGTAAGTCACTTAACATTTCTGGGACTCAGTTTTCTTATCAGTAAAATGAAGGACTTGACCATGATGACTTCTACAATCCCTCCAAGTCTATAATTTAACCCAAGATTCTGGTCTGTAGAGAGTTTTTGGTCCTGATTTCATTATCTTATGTGTTAGCTGTTCCCTCCTCATGCCTTTTGTATTACATGCAAATTAGATCGTCTGCCTTCTATACCTTCATCTTAATTATTGACAAAAAATTTGAATATTATACTTCAAATTGGCTGGCAGTGATTTATCTCCAAGTTGATATTGATTCATTAATTATTATCTGTGAGTCAGTGCAAACTGGTTTGACTGGTACAGCCTCAATCTCAGTCCCCATGGGTTAAGTATACTAAGCCTTAACTGACCCAGAGGATGGGCATTGCTCTTCTCTTCAGCTGCTTGCTTGCTCTGGCACAATTGGAATTGTTTCCTGGGTCCCTGCCATTCTTTCCTCATTCCTTATTAGGCAATTCAGAAATAATTCTGATTTCAGTGGCCTAGACTACTTGTCCTAAGAGTCATATAGAACAGTCTTCTATTAGTGCCACATCAGTTATTTCTCTAAAACTCTACATAAATTTGAGCCTTGAAAGGCTAGGGGCTTGAAACCAAATTTGCAGCTTGTTCATGTCTGAGTCATTAGCCTGACCATATTCCTAGGGACAGTGTGTGTGTTTGGGGGGTGGGAACAGAATTTCCCTTTGCTGATTTACATTGACATCTCTGCCTCTAACATGACTATCATTCTTATGTGGGAGTGTCACTCTTCAGCAACAGTTCCCTACTTGCACTACATTATTCTTTGGGTACAACTATTGAACTAGCATTTAACCATTTTATTGAGTAATCCCTATCTCTCCATCTTGTACAAGGGTATTTTGCCAAATGCTCTGTTGAAATTCCAGTATATTATGCATTTGGTATTTCCCTCAGCCCTTTAATGCTTTCAAAGAAAGAAATGAGAGTTGTCAGGAATAATCTGAAGTTATGCTAGTTTTTATTGCTTCCCTTTCTAAATGATCACAAACCATCCTTTAATAATAAATTCCAGACTTTTGTTAGGAATAGTTGTCAAGCTCCCCAGTCTATTGTTTATTTAATGCCCTCTTTCTCTTTTTTGAAAATATGATTGTTTACCTTCGTTTAGTCCTGTGGCATCTCTCTTATTCCATGTGATTTTCTAAAGATTTCTGAAAATGGCATGGTGATCATTCTTACCAGGATGTCATTAAAATAGCCCTAGTGACTTAAATTTATGTAGAACATATAGGTGCTTTTTCTATTATCATCTACTTATTTCAGATTTCAGCTCCCTCTTAACCACTTTTGTTCAATCCCTTTTTTTCCACTTCAAAATTATTCTTCTCAGTAGAAGAATTACAAGCAAAATAAGAGTTCATTTGTTCTGTTTTTTTTTCAGTATCTTCTATCATTCAATTCCCACATCCCCGAACTATTTTTAGGGTTCTTTGCTTTCCTTTGGCCCTCAAAAATAGTTTTAAAGTTTTTGCTTTTTGTTTTGTTTGTCCTTGGCCTCCCCAACCTCAATGTAGGCTGAGCTTTTAGCACTTCTGAAACTTTTTACTGCATTATCATCACCATCATTAATAAACATTTGTTAATGTTTGTTTATTATAAATTTATTATATGACAGCACTATGCTAGGTGCAGTGCTGTGCTGTGCATATTTATTTATTCTATCTTACCTACGCTTGTTTTCTTCTCCTCAAAAAACCTTTAAGAAAAATTAGTTGATGGACATTTCCACATCATTCTCTTTAGACCCACTCCCACCTTTATCCCCACCCCCATTTTTCTTCCTCATCTGAATTCTGTGGATTTAATTCACTTCAACTCAGCTAGAAAAATCTGCCTGCTTGGCTATTAAAAGAGAAAAGTTCATTAGAGATAGGAGATGTCAGTTCTGTGATCTTGCCCTAGCCCTGCCATGAATTGACTAAGATCTTAGGCAAAGTCACAGAACTTCTGTATTCTGGTTTTTGTTTCTGTAAATGGAGAGATCTGTAAGATGCCTTCCAGCTTCAAAATTCAATGATTTGATGAATATTGATTGAACTCTTAGTTATATGTGGGTCATTATTAACCCCATGCTGTCTATTTTGGAAGTAGGCTATTTCAGGAAGTAAGTTCCCTGTTGTGGACAACATTACAGACAAATTGATTTAAATCTGGAAAGGACCTAATTCAACCTCTTTATTTTATATTTGAAGAAGCTGAAGTTCTTGAAGGTAAAGTGATCTGTCCAAGTTCCTTGGTTAATAAATAGCAGAATCAAGATTTGAACGCATTCCTGTGACTCCAAGTGTACAGCATAAAATTATTGCTGGGACCCAAGAGGCTCCGTATTACCTTTCCTGCTCCTTTTAACTGTTTTCTTTCTTTTAAAAAAATATGTTTTATATATATTTTTCTTTCATAAATTGCTTCAGATTCTTTATGGAAATGGGCAAAAAAACAAAGAAATCTCTAGTACAGGATCACAGACTAGAT
Organism: Macrotis lagotis; assembly: GCF_037893015.1. Classification (NCBI taxonomy): domain Eukaryota; kingdom Metazoa; phylum Chordata; class Mammalia; order Peramelemorphia; family Peramelidae; genus Macrotis; species Macrotis lagotis. Next base: position 130,369,570 of record NC_133661.1, on the reverse strand, counting down.
TTGTATCCAAAAGGATCCTCATAGTTAATTTAGTCCAAGCCCCTGCATTGGAATTAACAGCACCTATTTTGTTCTCCCTATTTTGTAAACTAAATGGCTAAAAGCTGTGGAGTAAAAACCAGCTGTTGACTACTTTCATATGTAAATGAGGACTTCTTTCGTTTCCTGCAACCCACTCATAAAACTGTTAAAAATAATCAAAAGTTTAGAGGGTTAATAATTACACTGAAGTTGGGGATAAAAAGTCCTAACATCATCATTCTCTCCTTACCCCTCCCGTGGTCTAAGTTTGGGCTTTAAATAAGTCGCTGGGGTTCGCTTCCATTAAATAATATTTAGGACTGAAAAACACTGACTGTCTTCCTTAACTGCAGCTTTTGAAACCCTACATTATAAATAATTGAGGATAATTATGAAAGCAGCTGAATAAACTGGAAAAAAGGCTGGGCATAGAGAGAGAGAGGCATCAGAGCCCACACATAGATCTTTCTGGAAGCACAGCAATGATCCTTGCCTTCACTTTAAGCCAGAGGATTGCTCAAAGTTAAATTAAAACAAAATAAAACATTCTCTACCAAATGACTTTTAGCTATGTGTTTTACAATTCTTAGGAAAATTCGGGGCCCTTGATAGGTCCCTAATCTGCTATTCAACTTGACTCCAGCCTGGGAACTGCTTTATCAACAAGTTAATGACTTCTGGTGAGGCTGGGGTGGTCTCCTGATCATAACGCTTTTGTGATTACCTTCTCTTCCTTCACTTCTCCCTGCCTCCCACCTCTCCCAGACCACTGGAAATATAATTACCTAGGAAACTTAATTTGGTCCCTCAAGTGGACTTCAAGCAAACCTATTGCTGGAGAGGTCATTATGGGGAAAAGTAAGGCTTTTAGAAATTAAATAAATTGTTCAATTGCCAAAAGGTGCATCTGGCATATTTTAATGAAAGGTCACAGAGTCCCCTGGGGCTAGGAGACTGGATGACTTGGGAAGCCTAACTGAGCTACTGTGCTATAGATTTCCAAATAGGCATTTTCAACAGCAGCTCTCTGGCTATTGTTGTGGGGGGGGGGGGGGGGGGCGGGGGGGCGGGGATGTTTCTGGCTGTTTCTGATCTACCGTTGTTTTTTGCAGAATAAGTCTCATTCCATTATCTCCTGCTGACCATAAAAAGATCTTAAAAGATTCCCCCCAAGGGGACTCAGGCCTGTGATTTCCTTGTGTGGGGAATTCTAAGAGCAGAAAACTCCCTCTATCAACAGAAATCTGCAACTTACCTGTAATTTACAGTTTTAGAGAATTACCTGGGATCCCTGAGGGGTTAAATAATTTGCCCATGGGTTCTGGACATAGGACATGAACTTTGGTCTTCCTGACTCTCTGTTTGGACTTCTACCACAGTATGCTGCCTCTCAAAAAGAAATTCCCAGTTGATAAAAGAAACAAGGCCTTTTTTCACTGGATAAAGTCGAGTCCTTCTCAGTAAATGTTGGAGGATGATGGTAAAAACAGATTAGGAGGATATTCTAAACTTAGTTTAGAAGTTACCCATTACCCAATTTATTTGAGGAAATTGGGAAGAGGAGTTTCTATAATTCAGATACCAGATAAGACTAAGTCAAATACTGATTCAGGTGTACCTAAGTAGAGGAAAGAAGCATTAAGCCACCTGGTTCTGTTAGTTTTTTACCAATTTTTGAAAGCCTTAGAAAGGAGATACTTTGTAGAATGATGCTGTTAAACATTCCTTATATAAGGTGGCATAAATATATGTTCAGTAGTGATTGAAGGCCAGGTATGTTATATTTTACCCTTTCTCTAGGGTTCTCTAGTAACCTTAAAAGAGAGAGGATTTGAGAGTATTTTAGCTTCTTTTCTGTTGACTCAAACCTCGACCAGTTTTGTTTTTTAAATATTATAGGATCCCCTGTACTGCAATTCTATTTAACCACTTAACAGCCAGATTGGAATATTACAACATATATATATATATATATATATATGTATATTTAAAATATTTAAAATGTATGACAAGATCAAAACATATGAACATCATCTCCTAATACCTGGATGGAAAGCATAATTCCCCCACTTCTTTCAATCTCTGAGAAAAGCTGAAGTTTAAACCTTAATTCATTTTCTATGTAATCTAGTGCCCCCCAGGCTCCATGTCTAAATCCCACCCTATCTTGAGTTCACATTT